>NC_079438.1:3335960-3460960 GCF_903798145.1 Danio aesculapii | reverse complement strand
AGAAGCAAAATCACAGAAGCAGCTCTTGATCTCACACTCTTCTTCCTGAGAGAGATGAAGCAAGATGAAGTTGCTGATACTCTCCAGGGTAAGAGACTCATTGCCATCTGTCTGACTGTATACAAATATACAAATATAGCTGGAAAAGTCAAGACTAAAACTATTTGTTTCCTTGCTTCTGTGTTTAGTTGAGCTGTTCTTCATCAATCAGCTTAAATGTAGCCTAAAGAAGAAATATCAAAGTGTGTTTGAAGGAATTGCTCAGCAAGGAGACTCCACACTTCTGAATAACATCTACACAGATCTCTATATCACTCAGGGTGCGAGTGAACAGGTCAACACTGAACATGAGATCAGACAGATTGAAGTTGCTTCTAGGCGTCATCAGTCACTAGATATGAAGATTGAATGCAAACATTTGTTTGAAGCACCTGAACAACACAAGCAGATCAGAACTGTCCTGACAAAAGGAGTTGCTGGCATCGGGAAATCAGTCTCTGTGCAAAAGTTTGTTCTGGATTGGGCTGAAGGGAAAGAAAATCAAGACATCAGCTTCATATTTCCTCTTCCATTCAGAGAGATGAACTTAAAGGAGACAGAAAAACAAAGTTTAAAAGACCTCATAACTCAGTTTTTCCCAGAGACTAAAGGACTGGACCTTACAAGAAGCACACGATTCAAAGTCCTGTTCATCCTTGATGGATTGGATGAATGTCGTCTTCCTCTGAACTTTGCTGGTAATGAGACGTGTGGTGATGTATCTTCAGCAGTCTCTCTGGATGTTCTCCTGACGAACCTCATCAAGGGAAATCTGCTTCCTTCTGCTCTCATCTGGATCACCAGCAGACCAGCAGCTGCCAGTAAGATTCCTGCTGACTGTATCGACCGGCTGACAGAGATACGAGGATTCAATGATGCCCAAAAGGAGGAGTACTTCAGAAAGAGACTCACAGATCAGAATCAGGCTAGAGAAATCATTGATCACATTAAACAGTCAAAGAGTCTCTTTATTATGTGCCACATCCCAATCTTCTGCTGGATTTCAGCCACTGTTCTCCAGAACATTTTGAAGGAAAACAGAAATACTGAACTGAAACACAGGGCTAATGCTGAAACACTGCAGGAATCTCCCAAGACTCTGACACAGATGTACACACACTTTCTCCGCTTTCAGATCCAGCAGAGCAGAAGAAAGTATGATGGAGAAAACACACCAGATGTCTCCTGGGATCCAAACCTCATCCTTTCACTGGGGAAACTGGCCTTCCAGCAGCTGGAAAGAAACAATGTGATCTTCTATGAGAGCGATCTGAAAGACTGTGGCATTGACGTCTATAAGGCATCGGTGTACTCAGGCATGTGTACCCAGATCTTTAAGGAGGAGACGGGGATCATTTTTGGTACCATGTACTGCTTCCTTCACTTGAGCATTCAGGAGTTCATTGCAGCCCTTTATGAGCATCTGTTTCTAGACATCAACAAGACGTGTCAATCAATGTTTTGTCACAAAAGCAGAAATAAATGTATGATTGATTTGCTGAAGACTGCAGTGGACAAGGCTCTGGAAAGTGAGAATGGACATCTGGACCTTTACCTTCGCTTTCTTCTCGGTCTGTCACTCCAGTCCAATCGACAACTATTACGAGGCCTGTTGACACAGCAGGATGACAGAGACCAGAGCAAAGAGGAAATAATTGCATACATCAAGCAGAAACTTGAAGGGAATCTGTCTCCAGAGAGATCCATCAATCTGTTCTACTGTCTGAATGAACTGAATGATCAAACTCTGCTGAAAGAGATTCAGTCTCACCTCAGTAGAGGAAGTCTGTCATCTGCTGACCTTTCACCTGCCCAGTGGTCTGCTCTGGTCTTTGTGTTGTTGACCTCAGAGGAGGAGCTGGAGGAGTTTGAGCTTCAGAAATTCCAGAGATCAGACGAGTGTCTCATCAGACTATCAGCAGTCATCAAAATCTCCAAAAGAGCTCTGTAAGTCAAAGTCCTTCTTGTTTTCATCTAAGAAATAGACATTTGCTGAAATTGAATAATACTACACATCATGGTAATGAACCTTCACAATATTGAAACAGTGAATAATTGTATATTATTTAATATTTTAGAGTGTTTTTTTATATAATATTCAGATTTATATATTGGCAGTAGTTGTTTAAGGGATAGTTTACTCAAATGTAAATTTACTAATTATTACCACCTTCAAGTGGTTATAAACCTTTCTAAAAGTTTCTTTCTCCTGTTGAACATAGAAGATATTTTGAAGAAAGCTGGAAACCTCTACAACTGACTTGCATAGCATTTGTTTTTCCTAGTAAAAAATTGGCTGGGTCATGCCCTCACCCTTGGGTGACAGATGCGGCTGGGTTGTGCTCTCACCCTTGAGATGCTGGTCGACTGATAAGGGTTTTCTGGGCTTCTTTGAGGTGGCACTAGCTGAGGCGGATGTTGGTCTTGAAGGTGCCAGATGACCACCTCTGAAGGGTCTGTATTTGTTGTTGTGAGAGACCTTTCTGGCGTAGGAGTAGGAGTCAGAAAGGAAGCTTGGAACCAGAAACGAGTTACTGGGTGGTTGGACTCGTCTACAAATAAGGGGAAAAGGGGTTGAAATTTTGTGACTTTATAAGATTTAGAGATGCTAGTAGTGTGAAATAACCTTTCCAGAGTGTGGGCTTTTTGAATTCCTTTAATAAGGATGCTGGTTTTGGGGTTGGATATGAAGTGAGATGGGGATCCCTGTATTAATTTGTGGAATAATGGAATTCCACTTTAATGGCTCTTAATAGTGTTAGCTTGAATATTCTTGTTGGAGTAGAGGTATGTAATAAATGATGTAATGGTTAGGGGGGATTGGGAAATGGTGTGACTGGAGTGTTCTAGGGGTGATGACTTGTAGATAGAGGTTCTGTGTAGGTTGTGCATGAAATGATATATGGAAATATCATCTCTGGAAAGGGAAGGATGGGTGTTGGGTGGAGTTCTGCTTCTGGAACCAACTTCCAAAATCTCTGAAACAGAAAATGAGAAAGAGAATCAGCCATTTTATTTTTTACATAGAATATAAGTAGAGTAATGATTCTATCTATTTTGTCTTTCGGGAAAGAAGCTTGAAAGCTCTTAGATTCTAGATTTATACCGAGAAATTTGTCTGTTTGAATGATAATGTTAATACTAGAAATTTCGGAGTTGTGAGGGGAAGAGAAATCTGTTTTTTGTTTTTTTACCGGAAATTTTCCTAGTGGGGCTATGCAGTGGCGCAGTAGGTAGTGCTGTTGCCTCACAGCAAGAAGGTCGCTGGTTCGAGCCTCGGCTGGGTCAGTTGGCGTTTCTGTGTGGAGTTTGCATGTTCTCCCTGCATTTGCGTGGGTTTCCTCTGAGTGCTCCGGTTTCCCCCACAAGTCCAAAGACATGCGGTACAGGTGAATTGAGAAGGCTAAATTGTCCGTAGTGAATGAGTGTGTATGGATGTTTCCCAGAGATGGGTTCCGGCTGGAAGGGCATCCACTGCGTAAAACATGTGCTGAATAAGTTGACGGTTCATTCCGCTGTGGCGAGCCTAGAATAATAATGGGACTAAGCCGAAATAAAATGAGTTTTCCTAGTGGCTACGCCTATAGGACTAATGCAGTAAGAAGAGAAGGGATCGATCATGAATTAGTTGTCAGTCTCTTTTTTTTTTTTTTTTTTTTTTTTTAATTTTTACATTTTTGATTTCTTTTTTTAGACTTGTATACTGGGCAGACAACATGGCCATGTGCGCCGCCACAGTATTAGCAGATATGTAAAAATCTGCATAGCTGTTAAAGGCACCTGCCGGTGTTACAATTTTGACAGGCATCGCTGGAATGCAAGGAGGAAATGGGAAACAAAGCAGCGATAGCAGTTGTTGATAGGCGGTGAATGTAGCTGGTGGGTTTGGGTGTAGAAGAGTCTGAAACTGAGGGAGAAATAATAAAGTGACAGGAAGTAGTGGGGTGGAGACTATAACGGCAGACCGCGCAGGAGAGATTGCGGCAACCTAGAAATACTTTGTTGTGGAGATCGGTGTCCAAAGCCCACCAGTAAGGACACTGATCCCAATGAGTAATACGTATGGCACAAAAGCTTGTGGTAAGTAAAAAATGGTTTCCCCATAGAAGAGCACGAGCTCCTCTAGGGGAAACTGAACAGATAGTGTCAGTGTATCTAGAAAAGGCCACAATGAGTTCAGCCAGTGAAAATGTGTGGGGTTGGGTGGTAGCGGGTGATTTTAATGTAATGGTAAATTTGCCCCAGTCAACCTAATGCGCTCAGCCGTAGGAGGAGTAATGGGTGGTAAGAGTGACATGAGATCGATGTCTGCACCTGTTAAGATGGGACTTGAGAACTTGAGACTGGGGGTGGTTCTAAAGCTAGAGCGTGTCAAAGGGAGGGGAGTGATGGTGGACAAGGTAAAAGGGGGCGTGAGCTGGAACTAGGTATGAGAAGAGTGGTATGCTGGGGTAGGAAGTATGTGCTTGGTGAAGAGAAGAAGAGGGAAAGAAGGAGGGGACTCTAGAGGGTGGGAAATTGGCAGGGAGAGTTTGGCCATTGGGGTTAGAAGTAAAGTCAGAAAGTTGATAAGGAAATTAATAGAGGTTTGGTATTGGAGAGGGTTGTGAGCAGCAGAGGGGGCTGGAGGAGAAGGGCAGGGGGTTGAATTTGATGGAGGGGTTGGTGGCCAGTGGAGGGGTGCTGGCCTATTGTCCGAAGAAGTGTCCATTTCTTGATTATTGTCTATTGTGGGGGTGGTATTCCTGGTCTCTTGGAGGCGACATCTGGATGAAGTTCTACTTGGGGTAGGGTTTTTTTTTTTTTTTTTTTTTTGGCTGTTCTCTTGGACTGTCTGGAATGTGTATTTTCAGGTGGAGATACTGTGGGTGGGGGATAGGGTGCTTGACGTGAGCTGGTTGTCCTGGAGGTATCCTTTGGAAGCGGCGTTGGTGATGTAATTGAGGACTACAGTTTGAGGAGTTCTGATTTATTGCATCGGCTTGAGACTTAAATTCCAGCGTCTGAAATTTGACTGAGTTTTGTGTAGTGATTTTTGTAGAGATTCTGGGTGATGGTCTGGCAGAGGCATAAGATGAAGCAGGCGTTGATGTACGGCTGTAGATTTGGAGAGAGTGGGGCTTGTGGTTGTCGACGAGGAGTTATTGAAGCTGAAGTAAAAGTTGTAGCAATTGTAGCTAGACGTTGCTGAAGCTTGTCTGTCTTCAAAAATGAAGATAAGGAAGGTAGGTTTAATAGGCTTATTTATTGGAGGCTAGAATTAATCTGATTGGTCTAGTAATGATATCTGATTGGACTTGCAATGATTATTGATGCAAGACCAGTCGCAATCAATCATATCACATGCTCCTCTCAAAATTAGTTTATAAAAGTTCATTTAAAGTTCACCGCCTACCTAAAAAAATAATACAATGTTCTCAATGTCCTTTTTGTCCTCTACACAGGCTACAGTGCTGTAATCTCACTGTCCGGTCTTGTGAGATTTTATCTTCAGTTCTTCAATCCTCAAACTGTGTCCTGAGAGAGCTGGACCTGAGTAACAATGACCTGCAGGATTCAGGAGTGAAGAAGCTCTCTCATGGACTGAAGAGTCAACAATGTAAACTGGAGACTCTGAGGTCTGAGTTCAAGCACCTGATTGATTGATTGATTTGTTTATATGTTTGTTTATATATATAATTTTATTTTTTGTGTTCTTTCTCAGATTGGTCATGAGTAATCTCACTGCTCAGTGTTGTGAGATTTTGTCTTCAGTTCTTCAATCCTCAAACTGTGTCCTGAGAGAGCTGGACCTGAGTAACAATGACTTGCAGGATTCAGGAGTGAAGCTTCTCTCTAAAGGACTGAAGAAACCAGAGTGTAAACTAGGGACACTGAGGTCTGAGCTCAAGCTTTGATTGATTGATTGATTGATTGATTAAGTACCAGAGTTATGTTGTTTGCTTGTTTGTTTTAGTGATGACGGATTCGCAAACGAATCATTCTTTTTGACTGGATTCTCTAAGTGAATCAGTGAACTAGTTTTGAACTACTTATTCAATTCACGCTTGTGGAACTTTTCACAATAATATTTGTTTTAAAGCAGCTTTACAAAAGCTCCACATTACTGCATTACAATCAAATTAGGAATATTTAAGACAACTGATTTATTATGCGGGTTTTTATAGATATGTATTTACCAACTACAGATTTTTTTTTTTGTTCTAAATTTCTAGACGGAAGATATCCTGTTTGTAAAATTATGGTCTCAAGTATATCATGGTCAATATTTAAAAAAAAAAAAAAAAAGTAGTTCAGAGATCATCCACAGGTAGAGCAGATGATCCCTGAAAAGTCCAATGAAGCATTACCTAGGCAATGACTGATGCATTATCAGCAGCACGGTGTAAAATTCAACCGTATATGTGCTGACTGGTTTAGCACAGAGAACAGTTCGACCCTATATTGGAAAAGCGGCTTTATAGTTGCTATAAAATTATTGTCAGTAATGTTAAATTCCCAAGAGGAAATGGATTACCTGTTCGATGTATGATGTAGTCCAACTTTGTTGCTTCAAGCTGTTGAGATGCTTAGACTTGTTTTTACCGTGGTGGACATCCTAACCTAACATATAAAGGCATAAGAATCACTTACCAATTATAATCAATTACCAGTTTATAATCCAGCAGAGGAATGGTGAACTCCTGAGCCGCACACTCACTCCAAAATACTTTGTTCAACTTTTTGGAGATCATCTGCTCTTGTGGATGATCTCTGACCTATTGTCTATCTGAATGTCCCAAGTTTCTTCTTCATCTTGAAAACCTGAGACTGTGTTTTTTACGAACAGGATATCTGCTGTCTAGAAATACGTATCACAAAATCAGTTTTCTTTAATTTCTAAATGATTAATACTATTAGATGGCATTTAATATTCATTTTTTATTAAATAACAATTATATAACAATATATAATTTAATATCAATAGAATAATTTTGTCATATTATTAGCCTCATTGTTTTTTATTACATCAGAAACTAAAAATCATACCGTAATCTGTGTTCTTCTTTCTCAGAATGGTCATCTGTAATCTCACTGTCCGGTCTTGTGAGAGTTTGTCTTCAGTTCTACAATCCTCAAACTGTGTCCTGAGAGAGCTGGAGCTGAGTAACAATGACCTGCAGGATTCAGGAGTGAAGCTTCTCTCTGATGGACTGAAGAGTCAACACTGTAAACTAGAGACACTGAGGTAAAAGGTTTTCAACACAACAGTGACTACGAACAGATAGTTAAATTTTGGGCTAACAAATGTGGAAGCCCCATTCGGTGTATTGGCAGAAGAAGAAACAAAACATTTGCAAGGATGTGATTGTGTTCATATCTATACAGATGTATGTGTATATCCCAAAATATATGACTAACAGTTAAAAGTCTCATGCCACTTTTCTTATATAAACTGCTACAATAATATGAAAACAAAGACTAATCCTGCGTTCACACCAGACGCGGAAGAAGCGTCAAGTGCGAGTGATTTACATGTTAAGTCAATGCAAAGACACGAATAGACATCCTGTGGCACGAATGGCGCAAATGGCGAAGGACGAATTGAGCGTTTTTGCGCGTTTGATTTTCGAATCGCTCGAGTTTGAAAGTCTGAACTTCAGCGGACATTCGCACCGTGTCAACCAATCAGGAGCTTGCTCTTGTGGGGGCGTGATTATGACGTAGCGCCTGTTGTTGGTGTCCCGGGGGAAAATCCTCCTGCCGACACCGACGACAGTTCATCAAACTGGGCTCGGCTCAGTCAGAAGCATCACTGAAAGCCTCCGTCATCTAGGTACAGTTTCTGCTGCACCTCTGAAAGGATCTAGTTGACTCAGACACGGCTCCAAACGAATCAATGCTGTTTTTTAGCCTTCCTAAAGCACAAAAACACAGTGATTTTCTCAAGAAAAATCATGTTCGACATACAGCAACGAAGCTAGAGTCACCGGGCAGACAGAAGCCCTGCCTATCACGCCAATCCGTTCTGAAGTGGATTTGATGTGCGAATGAAGCAAGGAAACTGGAACGTTCACGCATCTATTTACACGTGAATAGTACGATTTATCCCCGCGTTCCGCGTCTGGTGTGAACACAACACACACTGTATTCAAGATCTTACTGAAATGGACCTGGTGAACTCATGTATTTCAGACACTAGGAGAATGGTGTTTGTTTGTCATTTACAACATAGTCCCCAAGAGGTCATTTTCTGTTGCGCTTTATACGTTCAATTCAGCTCTTGTTTAATTCTCTAGCGCCTTTACAATGTAGAGTGTGTCAAAGCAGCTTAGAAGTTCTAGTAAATTGAATCTGTGTCAGTCCAGTTTTCAGAGTTGAAGTTCAGTTTAGTTCTCTGAGGTAAAATGTGGATTCGTTTATCTGGGATGACTGAGGCGTTTCAATGTTTACGTTATGATGATCATCATATTAAGCACAGATGTACATTGCCTAGGTTTCATATAGATTACAAAATGAGAGAATATGTGTTTCCTATTTAAAGTGGTTCATTTAAAATGCTTTCAAAATTTCTCCAGAAATATTCTCGGTGTTGGTGAGACGAGAATCGCTGAGATTCTGGTTGTTTTTTTTTATTTGTTTCAGAAATGTGCTCTAAGATTGCATACACTCTGTACAGTTCTACAGATGATGTTGAGTCCTTGTTGAGTGTGTTTGCTGATCTCAGGGCTTGATCAATAAGGAGAGCTAATCAGGATGTGTGTGTTGACATGAGCAGAAACAGCAGTCAGCATCTTCACAACACAAAGAGATGTGTGATTGTCCAACTGTGTGATGTGGACTATTGCTGTGTTTGTAGATTGTCTGGCTGTATGGTGACAGAGGAAGGCTGTGGTTTTCTGTCTTCAGCTCTGACTTCAAACCCCTCACACCTGAGAGAGCTGGATCTGAGCTACAATCATCCAGGAGATTCAGGAGTCAAGCTGCTCTCTGAACAACTGGAGGATCCAAACTACACACTGGACAAACTCAAGTACGTGGAGCATCACTGGCCTTGTGCTTTTCCACTTTCGCTGCAGCTCTCACATGGTCATGCACTGAAGCTAAGCTGCGCATTTAGCCCTGAATAAGTCTGTAGTTTCATTCATAATAGGTTTAAAAAGGTCTTTCAATTTAATCTTTAATAAAGGACACGAGTGAAACGATTAATAACAGTATAAAACTATCTACAAACACTCAATACAAATACATTTGAGCTCAGTCTATTTAATATATCATACATCATATGTTTAATAACATTACTATAATATTAAAAACATTTTTAAAAACCAAAAATATGCATGAATTAAATTTTAATCAATTTTTGTTGTGCTGTTTGTGTAGTGAACTGTTAAGCAATCATTAAATGTATAGATGTTTATATATGTTATATTAATTTTAATGTGAATCTGTGTTTACAGTCTGGATCATGGAGGAGAGAACAGGATTACAGCAGGACCACGCAAATGTACGTCCACACACACACATACACAGCTTTACTGAGTGTTGTTGTCTTATAAATGTGTGTGTTCTTGTGTTCAGATGTCTGTTTCCTCACACTGGATCCAAACACAGCACACACTCGTCTCATTCTGTCTGAGGAGAACAGAGAGGTGAAGCGTGTGTTAGAGGATCAGCCGTATCCTGATCATCCAGACAGATTTGATTATTGTCCTCAGGTGTTGTGCAGAGAGAGTGTGTGTGGACGCTGTTACTGGGAGATTGACTGGAGTGGAGATGATCACGGTGTGTATATATCAGTGTCGTATAAGAGCATCAGCAGGAAGGGAGGAGGTCATGAGTCTTGTTTTGGATATAATGATCAGTCCTGGAGTTTGTTCTGGTCGTCTTCCAGTTTCTCATTCATTCACAACGATAGAGAGACTCGTCTCCCAGTAGAGCAGATCAGCAGGAGAATAGGAGTGTTTGTGGATCACAGTGCAGGAACTCTGATCTTCTACAACATCTATAGAGACACAATGAGCCTCATCCACTCAGTCCAGACCACATTCACTGAGCCGCTCTGCCCTGGGTTTGGGGTTTATCGCGAATCATCAGTGAAACTACTGAAGACTGAGAGACTGAGGAGAGATTTACCCATAATCCTCCGCAGGATCAGTCAGTAGCAGTGAGATTTTCTGTGGTCTCTTCTGTGTTTTTTTTTTTCACCAAAGAAGGCTCACACAAATTCCAAAGACAGATACTGAACAGATACACATGGTCAAGAAAGACACTTCTACCTGTACTTGTAACAAAATAGCTGGTAAACTCTGCCCTGTCTCTTTTCCTGGGCTGCCTTTTTCCCTGGTCTGCTTCTCTCCTGCTCTGGAGTGACCCTCAACACAAAGGGCAAAATCAACCAGGGCATCAATGTCATGGGCAGGCCCTGCCTTTAAGAAAGGTGATCTTGAATGCCACTCTGGATTCCTCAGTAGTGTAAGGATGAGGCTGAGCATCTCCTGAAAGACTGACAGGAGCTTGTATTCCCGTCATAGGGTGGTGGGATATTTGCATGGGGCTCTGATTCAGGATGGAAACCCAAACTAGGACATTTGCAGTCTAGATAAATGAGACCACAAGAGGACAATAAGTCAAGTGTTTTTCTTTTCATTCTGATAATGCTTACAGCTATTGAAACCCAATACATTTGCAAGTCTCCGAAAATGTGTATATATTATGGCCAATAAATAAAAACAAAAGGATTTTAACACTGAAGTCTTAGACTGCTGAACATTATGAACATGTATTCAATGCTTGGTCTGAGCTGTTTTTGCATGAATTACTCCCCCAATGTTTACAATACCCCACAGATCCTCTACGAGTTTTAGTTCGGTTGAGTTTTCTGCGCACTCCAGTACAGGGATACCATGGTTCTTAAAGCAGGTATTAGCACATTTGGCAGATGTCAAGCCCTACTGGACAGTCAAATCTGCATCTCCATGAAGCTGTCAGCAGAGGGAGCCATAGAGTCAATAGTATCTGACTGCCGACTAGCATATGCACCCTCTCTCAGACACAATGCACTCAATAGAGTTGGTGACGTCAATGTGAGGGGTATGGATGCTCGCCAAACCACCACTGACTGTGGAAACTGAACACTGGACCACAAGAAACTTTAATTCTGTCCTTACTTTCTACTCCCAGACCTTGATTTCCAAAGAAATGCCAAATTTTACTTTCATTTGATGAGGAGTTTGGCCCATTGAGAACAGTTCAGTCCTTTTAGTCTTTAGCCCAGGTAAGACACCTCTAACACTGTCTCATGTTTTCCTCTATTGTAAGTAACACCTGGCGGATCTAGTGTTAAGCTCAGAGTGCATACTATTAATAATTCACCATATGGACACTGAAGGGTTATTCTTACTACCTTATGTTGTACTAGCTGGAGCTTCCTAAAATGGCATTAGCAGATATTATCTGACAGTAGTCAAGCTCTGAGGAAAAACAGAGTATCTTATATTATTATAATATCATAGTATCTACACCAATAACACCACCTGGATTCTTTTCGCTGTATTCTCAATATGCTCATTTGACCTTCACAATAGATTATCCAGGGTGATACTCAATCATTTTCCTTAACTGGTTGGATAGGTGTTTCATTCTTAAATAATTTTAAAATTGGTTCTTAGAGCATCGCTTGAACCAAACACTTTTGTTTTTGGATGTGTTAGCATCAGAATATTCAGCACAATTCATTTGATCAATATTCTTCAACTCCTTGTTTAAATTACTTGTTAATTCAACCCATGTTTTTATGCAAAAGCTTAAAACATTGCAAACAAAACCCAAACAAATGCAAGCCCCAGTGTTTAGTAGCAGTCCTTTATGATCAAGGAACGCTGGGACTACATAACTTTCAGCTCCCGTAATCAAAACAGAGAGGTTTTGCATTTCTTCTTCCTACCTGTACTGAAACTGATCTTACCCATGTAATTTGTTTACTGTTTATTTGTTAATTTGTTTATTAATGGAAAACTTCATATCTAATGAAAGGGTTTGTAAGCCTTTGGAGTTGATAAAAGGACCAATTACTGCTGCACATCTTACGGTGTCATCTGTGAGCAGGACAGCAAGCCTTTCTGGTGTTTTGACAGCCCTATCAGCAAACCATAAAGACCAAAACAACCAACAGAAGTAACTGTAGATGCAAAAGAAGTTGGCTGGATGGTTAGAGAGTTGGGATTGTAATCCAAAGGTTGCAGGTTTGAATCCCAGCACCCACTGCAGCCTGGAATTCTCCAAGTGGAATTGTTTACACTGCAATAGGCTGGGTTTAGGGTTGGTGTAGATGTAGACATTAAGATACAACAGGCAACTGTGAGGTTGGGTTTAGGGTTGATGTAGGTGTTGTAGACATTAGTAAAATACACAATAGGTTGGACAATAGTTTTGTCATGTCCAAGACATTAAACAAATGAAAACTCCAGGAGGTTTGTACAGCCCACTTGGAGCTGGCTCCAACCTCCATTACCCTTCTCCCAGCATTATTAAAATTATTTAAAGATTATCGATTCTCAATCTCAAGTTTCTCGGCCAGGGGACCATCAGACCTCATTACAAATTGTCATATATAATGTTTAATTAATGCAGAGGGGAAGAAAGAGGGACCAATAATAAATTATAGTCCACAAATGAACCAATCAAAAATAAACAAACATATTTAGTGCAATAACAGACAACAAATTAAACATAAAAAAATTACACTCAGACAAGCCAGCCTTATGCAGTGCAACACATCTCCTTTCCATAGAGTTGATCAGGTTGTTGATTGTGGCCTGTGAAATGTTGGTCCACTCCTTGTCAATGGCTTTGTGAAGTTGCTGGATATTGGCAGGAACTGGAACATGCTGCCATATACGCCAATCCAGAGCATCCCAAACATGTTCAATGGGTCACATGTCTAGTGAGTATGGCAGCCATGCACGAACCGTGTTGATTACAGCTTCCAGGGATTATGTACAGATACTTGCAACATAAGGTAATCAAGCTGCAACATGAGGTGATGTTCATGGACGAATGGCTACCATTAACATGCAGCTGTGTTCGTTGTTCCACCAAGGTTCCAGCCCCTTTCCAGAATAAGCACAGTCCTGGGGAGTCACCTGGACTTTGAAGGGTCATGGAGGTATGTCACAAGTGGAATGTGGCCAAGGTGCATGGGAATGGAGGAAGGCTGCTGGGGTGAGTGTTAACAAGCATCACCTGTTCGCACACTGGTCTCGAGTCTTGAAAGCATAAAAGTCTGTACCATAACCCCACCACCATCGTGGGCCACTGCATTCACAATGCTGACACAAGAAAACTGCTCACCCACATCAGACAGATGGATTCATCCATGAAGAGAATACCTCTCCAAAGTACAAGATGCCATCGAAAGGCAGCTTATGGTAGAGAAATGAACATTCAGTTCATAGGCAACAACTCTTGTGGACATTCCTACAGTCAAAATACAACATCTGTGGCATTGTAGTGTGTGATAAAACTGATCATTTTAGAGTGGGCTTTTATTGTGGCCAGCCTAAGGCACACCTGTGCAATAATCATGCTGTGTAAACAGCATCTTGATTTGCCACTCCTGTGAGGTGATGGATTATCTTGGCAAAGAGCAGTGCTGACTAACTCAAATTAAGACAAATATGGAACAATATTTGAGAGAAATAAGCCTTATGTGTACATGTTTTACATCTTTGAATTCCTCTTATCAAATTTGAAGCAAAAAGTGTTGCATTTATATTTTTGAGTGTATACTGTAGTCAACATTTGAAGTGGATTAAAGCTTCCATCAAAGTTGTCCTGAAGCTACTTTAAACCATTCGTTCTTGTCTTAAGACACATTTGAAAATCTCCATTGAATTTTCATAGTAGGAAAAACAAATATAGTAGAATTCAATGGTAAACGGTGTGTAGCTTTCTTCTAAGTAACGTCTTTTGTGTTTAGCAGAAGAGAGAAAGCCAAACCGGTTTGGAACTCAAGAAGGGTGAGTATATTATGACTTTTCACTTTTGGGTGAGCTATCTCTTTCAGTATTGTTCAGAGACCTCTCGGATTTCATCTCAAATTCCGTTTTGAAAACTTGTGCTCAGAGAAAATGCACAAATATTGTCTGTTCTAGTGGTGTGTTGTCTCAAGGACACGCCCACAGTCGGGAGAATCCCATGAATATTAATGTCAACGCCACTAGGTGGAACCAATAACATTTCAGGATATACCTGTAGGATCGCACAGGTGTGTTTTAGTGAAGTGAAAGAGTCAACGAGCTCAAATTCTGTTCCTGCTGCACAAGAGCGTCTGTACTTCTGCATGTAAGTTTAACACTTCTACCATTACGCTTATTTGTGTTTTGTAAAGACCATCCAGTTAAACAGGGAAAAACTCCCAAATTCTTTAAACAAACTGGACTTAATCCAAAACTGTGTGATGTTCTTAATCTCAGTATATTGTCATCTCCAGGTGATGGTCAGCGGCTGATTGTTTCCTGAACGCTCTGCTAATGTCTGCATTGCTGTTTTAGCTGCAGTATGGCAGAGGAGCAAGTAAAGGACTCTCTCTCAGAGAAACACAGGTATTGACTCTGTTTTTACACCATTATTTCAACACTTTCTCTGAAGAACAAAGACCAACAACAATGCACTTATTTGTGTTGCTATTGCCTGATCAAATGATGGACAAAGCTTCAGTTTAACTTCAGGAAATGTTCAAAGAGTGTTCATGCGACGCTTTTAATGCGCACACCTTATCATATGACATAATCGCGCCACCGCTAACCCTACCCCTCACAGTGATGTCACTAGCTCCATTGAGTGCAGTGTCAGCTTGCTTATGCAAGGCTGTATCCAGATACTGTTGAGTGTTTTGAGATCATTGTAGATTACAAACAGCTTGAATCTGATGTCATATTTACCAGAGCTGAATATACTTAACGTGTCAGGTTATAAGTCCTGTACAACATCAGAATTAAAGCTGACCACAGAACAGTTTCAGCTTGCGCTTATAGAGGAGATCAAATGAAGATAAACTGGAAGTTCTTTTAGTAAGACTAATGCAAATATTAGAGATGCACCATCTCCATTGTGAAGAACGAAGCTGTTTTCAGTGAAGCAGAAATTGTGCAGAAAGAGAAAGCAGCGCAGCACTCCTCTGTTTACCCATGATTCCTGTGTAGCAGACCTGATCAGACAGACCTTTGGCCAACAATTCTCATATTTGTCTGATAAACTCTTGTAAAGGAGACTGAAGTTTCTCCTGCAGTTTATTCCTCTGGTGTGTTTGTGTCTTCAGTGTGAGATCAGGATTATGTGTGTCCAGCTCTCTGAAGAGTGACTGGTCAAAAGAGGATCCACCAGAGTTCAGTGAGGAAACACCATCACCTGCTCAAAGGTATTTTGTGGTTTACATTATATGTTACACGTAGACTGTTATGTAGCTCCTTAAACATTTGATTTGTAAATAAAGAAAACCACATGCAGGGATAATAGCAAGTTAATTCCTATATTTATTTTCATAATATCTTTCTTTCTGGTACTTAATTTTATTCATTGATGTTCTCGACTGAAATAAAATAAAATTAATTTAAGCTTTGTAATATTTTTGCACAATAAACACAGCAAAGTTGTATGTACCATTGGCCAATGACAGCTAAGAATTAAACTGATGGACTGTGCCTGCCAGGACTCCTGTCAGGTTGCGGCTTTGTGTTGCCATTGTTTTGGCTCTACTACCATGCTCCCTGACCCAGTTTCGCCCCATTGTATTGAGTTGATTCAGGGGTGTCTTGTGACATGCTCCTTTGTTCTGTTTCCTGCCTTTATCATGTACACCTATGTTGATTCTCATTAGTGTGTATATATTTAGGTTTCTGAGTTTTGTCAGTCTAATGTCCTAACACTCCACATTCACGAAGGACTTTAATGTGTTTGGCCAAGATCTACTTCCTGCAGACCCAGAGTGATGGCTTCAGTCTCTGAGTGCCTGCCAATCATGGCTTTAGTCACAAAACATGGCCCATGGCCAATGCCATCCAGGTTCCTTGCTCCACTGGTCCCAATCTGACTCCTAGCTCTGTAGGGTTCTCTCATGATCCTTGCCCTGCCAATACAAGTCTAGATTCTAACTCTATCTGCATTTTACAAGCTACCCAACCTTCCGGCCCCAGACCAGCTCTTAGCCTTGTTACTAAGCCATGCTTTCAGCCACACCCATTCCAGGCTTGCTTCCAGCCCAGTCTCCCCCAGTCCGATGTCCAATAAGGACTCTCTCTCAGAGAAACACAGGTATTGACTCTGTTTTTACACCATTATTTCAACACTTTCTCTGAAGAACAAAGACCAACAACAATGCACTTATTTGTGTTGCTATTGCCTGATCAAATGATGGACAAAGCTTCAGTTTACACCTTCAGGAAATGTTTAGAGAGTGTTCATGCGATGCTTTTAATGCGCACACCTTACCATATGACATAATCACGCCACCGCTAACCCTACCCCTCACAGTGATGTCACCTTGCTCCACTAGTCCCAATCTGTTTCCCCCAGTCCGATGTCCAATAATGTAATGCCAGGATTCTAGTCTTTGATTATGGTCTTCCTTTGGCAATTGCACTTGATAAGCTGGGGATTCTCGTTTGTTTTATGGTGACAACAGAAAAGAGTGAGAAGGATCATTTACCCAGCTCAGGTGGAGAGTTAAACTGAATTGTCCATTTTCGGTTTTTCACCCCTGGTCTGTCTAAAAACATGTCTCTTTTCATGCACCTCACTGGCTTCAGGGTTTCTTGGATATAAATTCTTCAAGTGATCAGAAAACGTTTAGAATTTTTATTTTCATTATTGATGTATTGAATGTTTTATATGGAATGTTTCATGTAAGTGAGCTTAGGGTTGATGATTAACATCTGTAAGAAGTAAATTGATTTAGGTTCATTCAGTTTGAGTGGAACGAGTCAAGTTTAGTAAGTCAAATAAGTCAGTTCATGAGTCACTGTTTTTTGTGAGGTTCTTTATGAAATTGACTGCACATTCAACATACTTTCAATGTACATACTTTCAACATAAAACTTACAGCCCCCTCACACAACCGACTATTGCCAAAAGGAAATACCAACATTAACTTCAGGCCTGGTCCTCTCTCATCTTCCTCTGTTGTCACTCCTCCTTTTATGATTTCAAGAATCAAGACCAGTGTGTGAACGAGTGATGCTTGTTAATACGCATGCCACCAGCCTTGCTCCATTTCCACTCATCTTGGTCTCATTCCATAACCCCCTTCCCACCACATCAGACATTTTTGCCAGCCCTTCTTGGATGGTCGAGCTGTCTCTCTTCAATTGTGGATGGGCAAGATTCTCCACTGTTAGCATCCCAGCACCACAGACATGCAGGTGGCCCCGCTCGTTGTCCTCCTAGCATGGCATACCCCATCACCCCTGAAAGACTGGTGGCACCCCAGGACTGTGCTTACTCCAGGAAGGGGCTGGAACCTTGGTCAATCCACAGACCTGGGGAAAGCCCAGGGAATGAAAAGTCCTGAGTAGCGATGACCTTTAAATATGCTGGGAGCCCTACGGTGGAATCAACTCATCCACCTCTCTAGTATCTGCAACGGCTCCTCTGGCTGCCGGTATGCTGCTGTCCCCTGCTCTTCCCCCTTCCTAGTAGAAAGTAGCAGGCTCTGGCTCAGTGGCAGATGGTGGCAACTTCCCTAGTTTTGCCCACGGCAGTAAGCCCTCCATATCCTGTTCCTCTCCATGCAGGTGGAAGGCAGCAGGCTCTGGCCCCTGGCAGACAGCGGCATTTTTTTGCCGACCCTTCTTGGACAGTTGCTCTCCATCCAATTGTGGATGGGCAAGATTCTCCACTGTTAGCATCGCAGCACCACAGACATGCTGGTGGCCCTGCTCGTTGTCCTCCTAGCAGTTGAGGGTGTCTTAGACAGTTTCAAATCCTCAGGTTTTGGCGACACTGTAATTAAGTTGATGGCTACCAGGCCATCAGGAAGGTGGTGGAGAACCAATAAATAAATAATAGATAAACACAAAACATGCAGTGGCTACCACCAAACTGAATATGAGCTCCAGGCCTGGTCCTCTCATCTTTCTCTGTCATCTCTTCTTTTATGCTTCTGCTCCTCGACACTAGACACTGTTGAGCAAACAGGTGATGCTCATTAACACTTACACCACCAGCCTTGCTCTGTTTCCACATCTTTCTGCCATGCCCCCAATAAACCAATACAATCTCCAGTTCTTTCTGGACTTCGAAAAGCATGATATGGAATTCACTCGTAGTGAGTGGAGGTTGCCGTGGTTAGGAATTAGGAAGTCCTTCTTGCAAGCATGACCAAGCTAATGCAAAATACAAACAACTTTGAGTTTCAGTAACTTTTAAGTGATCGGATTTGGTTCCATGTACTAAGAATGGACATTGTAGCTTTCTAGAGGAAACCAGCAGTATTTAAGCAGGCAGAGATGGAAGGCAAACCAAGCTCTAGACACAGTAAATTCTCATTCCTCCAAGAGATGTAAAAGGATCCTGCAGACCAGTCTGTGGTGAGTGAGCAAAACAGATTAGCAAAGATTTAAACCCCAAAGCACCCTCTTCTTAAACCTGATAACTTGGCAAAAGTATGAGATGCAAGATGTTAATCTTGTTGAACAGTTTGTGACACTACTTTCCCTCTGGTCTCTTTGTGTCACCAGTGTGAGTTCAGGATCATGTGTGTCCAGCTCTGTGTCTCTGAAGAGTAACTGGTCAAAAAATCATCCACCAACCCTCAGAGGGAAAGAACCATCATCAGCCAAAAGGTTTTTTGTATTTTACATTATTGGTCACACAGGGACTGCATTGATCATGTGAAACATTCCTGAGAGTCTTTCCTGGATGAATCAGTTGTTTGAATTGATGAATCAATGACACTATAATGACTTTTGTGGGGGATTATCTCAGCTAAATCTAATCCATAACACAGCACATGTCCTGACTGTCTTCTTATTATGAGCAATGCAAAACATTTATTCTTTTCAAGTTTTCAAGATATATCTGTATTGTTTGCCTCAAAATGTATTGTCACAGTAGTTTTATTTGTTAACAGTGTTGAATATGAGTTACCAGAACCAAGATACAGGACTCACAGGAGGCACAAGAGTTTCACAGACAATCTCCTGTGGATCTTCCAGGTGGGAAAAACTCATTTTGATTTATATTTCAAATTCATATTATAACAGACCAAATGGTTATTTCTATGGTAAAGATCCTACTTTTGTAACACGTTTTCATATCCCACTAAAACGAGGCTAAATTTGGGCTGTGAGTGAAAATCAAATAGATGTCTATCAATCGTCTAAAGCAGGGGTCACCAATCTCGGTCCAGGAGGGCCGGTGTCCCTGCAGAGTTTAGCTCTAACTTGCCTCAACACACCTGCCTGGTTGTTTCAAGAAAACCTAGTAAGACCATGATTAGCTTGTTCAGGTGTGTTTGATTAGGGTTGGAGCTAAAATCTGCAGGACACTGGCCCTCCAGGAACAAGTTTGGTGACCCCTGGTCTAAAGCAAATACACAGATTACACAGACTTTACATGTGTTTACGACATCACATTCCTGTGTTTTTGATGACTGGACTAGTTTTGAACTGTTTTTAGACGTCTTTTAGATTTTCGTGGACTGTTCAAATTTACCTTTGTTTTAGCTGAGCCGTCTTTGTTTAGATGCCTGTTAAATACTTTTATACCCGCAACATGCCTGTGCAAATGCACCATCAGGTTTCTTATTATACTAACTCCTAACCCTCTCCCCTACCTTTGACCCACAGCCCCTTCCTCTAGCCCTGAAGTCTGTCATTCGCCCTCCCCCTTTTTTGCCTGCCTCTGCTAATAATGCCAGTACACCTCATTCCCCTTTATCTTCCCCATGCTGAAAATCACCAGATCCCAGCTCGCAACTCCTCCCGCTCACAGCGCAAGTCACAGAGCCCACAATGGGATATATGCACAGGACTTTAATTTTCAGTAAGCCACCTCAAGCACTTCCTGTGAACTGTTATGGTATTATAAATTTCCGCCTTTAAGATCTGGTGTCTTTTTAAAAAATCTATGATTTTTACTGCCTCATTGAGATATGATATGCGTGGCCTCAGACCTGACAAGAAGCATTGCGTTAAATTCCGTCGATACAGCACCATGACATTAAGTGTTATTTATTTATAAGCTAATTTCGAAAGGTGCGCATGCTTAAGATTGAACACGGCTGGTCCATCATTAGCTAATACAATATCCACTTATGAGTCAATTCCTAACTCACCTTAAATAACCACAAATTCTTACCTCTGTATCTTCATTTTGAAGAATCGCCCATTCCACCCCTACTCCTATTCCTTTTCTAGACAGGGCGGCACGGTGGCCCAGTGCTTAGCACTGTTGCCTTACAGCAAGAACATCACTAGCTCAAGTCCTAGCTCAAGTCCAGCCGATGTTTCTGTGCAGGGTTTACGTGTTCTCCTCGTGCTCGTGTGGGTTACCCCCAGGTTCCCTGGTTTCCTCCCACAGTCCAAAGACATGCGACATAGGTGAATTGACCAAATCAAATTGGCACTATAGATGAGTCAGCAGCATATTTCCACACCTATTCATAATTTTACATTAATAAGGGGGGGGGGGCTTCTTGAGATCTGCCCGAGCTCAAACGCTCTTACCTTTCTATCGGGAGTGAGCCTCGAGGGCATTCATCTGGGACAGCATGCCAAACATGCTTTAATACCAATCATTAGCTAAGGGTGAACTCTGCTGCTCTGGTGAAATATGCTTATTTATTTTACTATAGTATTTTCAGTGGAGATTCAACACTCCCTGTCAGTTGGTGTGAAACACATTGTAACATACCTTGATTCTCCAGTGAGAGACACATGCACAGTGTTAGCATAGTGGTTTCCAATACACATAAACATATTCATACCATCCCCTTCCCCCAGCATTATTATGTTTACTATTAATTTATGTGTAGATTTGTTTCTTATGTTGTACCTTTATACCTTTGTTATTGTTTTTCTGGAGTTGGTTTGATCCAAATGGGTGGGGTATGGAGTATAACAGAGAGCTCAGCCCCACAAACTGCTCAAACTGAGCCTGCTTGTCTCTCAGAGTAGACTGTGGATGTAGAAATGTATGTGAATGAACTTTTTTTGTGGTTAAATATAATTTATCTAATTTCTTCAATCATAGAATCTTGAGAACAAAATTGACAGATTTGTGAAGAATGAACTGGAAAAGTTTATGAAAATCTTACAAGAAGAAAACAGACAAGACTTTGTAAAGGATTTTAATGACAACAGATGCAGAATCACAGAAGCAGCTCTTGATCTCACACTCTTCTTCCTAAGAGATATGAAGCAAGAAGAAGTTGCTGATACTCTCGAGGGTAAGAGACTCATGACCGTCAGTTTGTCACTTACAAATATAGCTGGAAAAGTCAAGACTAAATCAGTTTCTTTGCTCCTGTGTTTAGGCGAGCTGTTCTTCATCAATCAGTTAAAATGTAGCATGAAGAAGAAATATCAAAGTGTGTTTGAAGGAAATGCTCAGCAAGGAGACTCCACACTTCTGAATAACATCTACACAGATCTCTATATCACTCAGGGTGCGAGTGAACAGGTCAACACTGAACATGAGATCAGACAGATTGAAGTTGCTTCCAGACATCATCAGGCACTAGAGATGAAGATTGAATGCAAACATTTGTTTGAAGCACCTGAACAAGACAAGCAGATCAGAACTGTCCTGACAAAAGGAGTTGCTGGCATCGGGAAATCAGTCTCTGTGCAAAAGTTTGTTCTGGATTGGGCTGAAGGAAGAGAAAATCAAGACATCAGCTTCATATTTCCTCTTCCATTCAGAGAGATGAACTTAAAGGAGAAAGAAAAACAAAGTTTAAAAGACCTCATAACTCAGTTTTTCCCAGAGACTAAAGGACTGAACCTTACAAGAAGCACACGATTCAAAGTCCTGTTCATCCTTGATGGATTGGATGAATTTCGTCTTCCTCTTAACTTTGCTGGTAATGAGACGTGTCGTGATGTATCTTCAGCAGTCTCTCTGGATGTTCTCCTGACGAACCTCATCAAGGGAAATCTGCTTCCTTCTGCTCTCATCTGGATCACCAGCAGACCAGCAGCTGCCAGTAAGATTCCTGCTGACTGTATCGACCGGCTGACAGAGATACGAGGATTCAATGATGCCCAAAAGGAGGAGTACTTCAGAAAGAGACTCACAGATCAGAATCAGGCCGGAGAAATCATTGATCACATTAAACAGTCAAAGAGTCTCTTTATTATGTGCCACATCCCAGTCTTCTGCTGGATTTCTTCCACTGTTCTCCAGAATGTATTGACCGAGAAAAGAAATACTGAACTGAAACACAAAACCTATGCTGAAACACTGCAGGAATCTCCCAAGAGTCTGACGCAGATGTACACACACTTTCTATGCTTTCAGATCCAGCAAAGCAGAAGAAAGTATGATGGAGAAAACACACCAGATGCTTCCTGGGATCCAAACTTCATCCTTTCACTGGGGAAACTGGCCTTCCAGCAGCTGGAAAGAAACAATGTGATCTTCTATGAGAGCGATCTGAAAGACTGTGGCCTTGACGTCTATAAGGCATCGGTGTACTCAGGCATGTGTACCCAGATCTTTAAGGAGGAGAAAGGAATCATTCTCGGTACAGTGTACTGCTTTCTTCACTTGAGCATTCAGGAGTTTATTGCAGCGCTTTATGAGCATCTGTTTCTAGACATCAACAAGAAAGTTTTATCTAATTTCAGAATGAGAAGAAAAAATAAAGGCATGACTGATTTGCTGAAGACTGCAGTGGACAAGGCTCTGGAAAGTGAGAATGGACATCTGGACCTTTACCTTCGCTTCCTTCTTGGTCTGTCACTCCAGTCCAATCGACAACTCTTGCAAGGCCTGTTGACACAGCAAGACAACAGTGACCAGACCAAAGAGGAAATAATTTCATACATCAAGCAGAAACTTGAAGGGAATCTGTCTCCAGAGAGATCCATCAATCTGTTCTACTGTCTGAATGAACTTAACGACCAAACTCTGCTGAAAGAGATTCAGTCTCACCTCAGTAGAGGAAGTCTGTCATCTGCTGACCTTTCACCTGCCCAGTGGTCTGCTGTGGCCTTTGTGTTATTGACCTCAGAAGAGCAGTTGGAGGATTTTGAGCTTCAGAAATTCAAGAAATCAGACGAGTGTCTCATCAGACTATCAGCAGTCATCAAAACCTCCAAAAGAGCTCTGTAAGTCAAAGTGCTTTCCTTCATCTAAGAAATAATCAATTCTTCCTTCTAAGGAATACAGTGTTAAAATCAGCAGATTTTTTACACCATCATCGCATCACCTATGTGGTTTTTGTGACTGTAGACAAAACAAAGACTTCAATAAATACATTTAATGGAACAATGCATAAAACAAGGCCCACAAAAGTGAGTGTACATCAAAGCATATATATTGGCAACATTTTAAAATGGTTTATAACCAGGGTGTGCTTAACTATTAAGCACATGCGCATTTACGATTACAATAAAAATCGTGCATCAGATACATCACTTAAAAAGCACTTTTGCGGACCACCAGAACTGTTGGCATTTCATTTACTGCAAACTCGTAAATTACTTAATGCTCCACCGTTTCCATGTGTGTTCTTAGTTGTGTAAAATAAAGCATGTGAGCAGAGAGTTGTTTTCTGCAGACAGGAGATCCCGAGGTGCTCCCAGGCAAGCCGAGAGACATAATCCCTCCAGCCTGTCCTTGGTCTTAACTGGGGTCTCCTCTCGGTTGGACAAGCCTGGAACAACTCCCTAGGTAGGTAGGTGTCCAGGAGGACTTTGAATCAGATGCCTGCTCCACATCAGCTTGCTTCTTTCAATTTGAATGAGCAGCGCCTCTACTGCGAGTTCCTCCCGGGTGACAGAGCTCCTTTAATGGTGCACCCTGTACTGGAAAGTCATTTCATTTGTATCCGAGATCTTGTCCTTGTAATCATAGATGAGAGTAGGAATGTAGATTAACTTGCGTGCTTTGCCTTTTGGCTCAGTTCCTTCTTTATCTATGAACAGTAGTTGATGTTACTGATGAGGCAAAGCATTCTTGAACAGTACAGTTGCTGAAATATAGTAAAAAATGAATTTGAGAAATGCAGATCTGCTCAGCATCTGTTGTTATCCTCTCTCCTTGAGAATAATTCTATAACTGACTTGTTGATTTGCATGTTATATTTGAGCAAAAAATTTGAGTCGTTTTTTTGTAGGAGTGGAATGATCGCAAATATTCCACCTCTTCTGGAGCAGATTTTAGATGCTCTTCATAAGAAAACGCAAAACAGGAGAGTTCAGGAGAGCGGTGGTGCAACAGTGGACAAGGATGAAGGATGAGGAGGCAGGTTCATGAAACCATGAAAAGAGTACAGGATAGATGGTCAGGGAGGAACTGACTGGGCAGGTAACCAGGGAGGAACACAAAGCCAAGGTATGGATTAATGGACAACTAAGGCAGATCCTGTGGAACAGGATAAACAGCTTGGCACAGAACTATAGTGGAGCTTGTAAAACACGAAGAACACCCAGAAGCAAAAGCCGCCCATCTTTGTGAAGCCAAGGATCATCACTGATGACAGAAGCACAGAAGACAACGTCCATAGTGTTGAAGTTGATGACTACCATGGTGGAGGTAAAGTGGGTTCTGGAGTGAAGTTATAGACTGGAACAGGTTCAGGAGCAGAGTTGCCAACTTGAATGGGCTCTGGATTGGTGTTGTGCCAAAACTAGTGGTGGGTCTGACAAACTAGAGACTTGTTTCAAACACCTGTGGATTGCCTGGGTGTCCTTACTTGCTGTATTCACAATGCATGGAACCACCACATTAGCATCTGCAAAAGCAGAGGACTGTGGATTGAGGCAGAACAGTTGGTGGCCATGATGTGGCCACCATAACCGCTAGGGGGAATGTTAGCCATCTTGTAAAATGATTCTTGGCAGGCAGTCATTTTGGGAAGGTACTGAGGGTTAGCGGTCATGACAGGTGTTGAAGCCACAAGCAATAAACTGTGGGAACTGCTGTGCTTAAGATTGCTGAATCTGATGTACTAGAGAACATTGAAATGGCATATGTTTTACTGGGAAACACCCATACACTCTCACATTCACAAACACACACATACACTACAGCCAAAACAGACTGTTGGAGAAAACCCAAACAAATATGGAACCTCCAAACAGAAATGCCAACTGCTAACCACTGAGCCATCACACCGCCTATATATATTAGGGGTGTAACATAACTCTGAAGGGTTGGACTATTTAAAAATCTAAAGGAAGCCATTTAATTTTGTTTCATAGACAAATGCTTTTTTCTTTGTCCATAAAGTTATATATAAGTATAAAACCCTCCAGATGAACACATACATATTGTGTTTGTCCTCTACACAGGCTACAGTGCTGTAATCTCACTGTGCGGTCTTGTGAGAGTTTGTCTTCAGCTCTACAATCCTCAAACTGTGTCCTGAGAGAGCTGGACCTGAGTAACAATGACCTGCAGGATTCAGGAGTGAAGCTTCTCTCTGATGGACTGAAGAGTCCAAACTGTCAACTGGAGATACTGAGGTCTGAGATCAAGGACCTGATTGATTATTTTTATTTGTTTGTTTATTCAGTATTTTTTATTACATCAAAGGAATCACTGAAAATCACGCTGTTAATGTAACCTATGTTTTTCATTCTCAGATTGGTCATGTGTAAGTTAACTCCTCAGTCCTGTCAGAATTTGTCTTCAGCTCTACAATCCTCAAACTGTGTCCTGAGAGAGCTGGACCTGAATAACAATGACCTGCAGGATTCAGGAGTGAAGCTTCTTTCTGGTGGACTGAAGAGTCCAAACTGTAAACTAGAGATTCTGAGGTCCGAGTACAAGGATATTGAATTGTTTTTCATTAAGTTTTATATTAAAAGTCACCTTTTAATTTAGTTTTTGTTCTTCTTGTTTAGGCTCTGCATGTGTAATCTCACTGTTCAGTCCTGTGAGAGTTTGTCTTCAGCTCTACAATCTTCCAACTGGTTCCTGAGAGAGCTGGACCTGAGTAACAATGACCTGCAGGATTCAGGAGTGAAGCTTCTTTCTGATGGACTGAAGAGTCCAATCTGTAAACTGGAGATACTGAGGTCTGAGTTCACATTGCACAGCCCATTTTGTAAAGTAAAAATGTTTTGTAGCTCTGGCTCGTATATCGTACAACACATCAACTGAATATCAGTAATTACTGAAAAGAAATTAACATTTTCACACAAAACAGTAGTCAGAAAACTACTATACTAACTTTAACCCAAAGCTAATTGTGCTATAACTCCTGAACACAAACAAGTATCTTCACCAAATTTGGTACACATATGTAAGTAGACATTTAACGGTGACAGTACAAAACTTGGCCGCCGTTAGCCAATTAACTTTAGACCACCAATTAAACAAGGTTAGTAATTAGCATAGAATTTTGAAAGAATCTGCAGTTGGGGCAATTTCGTTTTGTTATTTTAAGTGTGTAATTGATTATGTAATACACAAAGTTTTGCACAGGCACCCAAACCACATATTATATGATAGGCCTGCTCCTAATGAACACTTTGACGTAAAAACCCTTGCAGTCACTCAAAAGGTTCATTAAATATAC
This sequence comes from Danio aesculapii, assembly GCF_903798145.1. Lineage (NCBI taxonomy): Eukaryota > Metazoa > Chordata > Actinopteri > Cypriniformes > Danionidae > Danio > Danio aesculapii. Next base: position 3,434,190 of record NC_079438.1, on the reverse strand, counting down.
CTCAATATGTGAAAAAACTACTTTTTTGTGAAATAATCCTCATTTATCTTGGTCAATCATAATGAAACAAGTGTATGAATCTCTGGACTGCCTAGATCAGGGGTGCTCAATCCTGTTCCTGGAGATCTACCTTCTTGCAGAGTTCAGCTCCAACCCTGATCAAGCACAACCAAGTAGGATGTGAAGGAGCATTTGGCAATTAAAGATGTGAGGTGTGTTTGATAAAGGTTGCAATTAAACTCTCCTGGAACCAGGTTGGGCACCCCTGGCCTATATCAATAATTATTAAAAATGGTTGAACTTTGCACTTTGGATAACTGTAAAAGCCTCATTTACAAAAAAGCTGTGCCTATTTGCACCTACATCCCTGTAAATGCATAGGGAAAACTGAATACTTTGTGAAATCTGGTGTACACATATGACATATTATTGTAAACAAGCAGTTGCAAAGTAGTCTTGGTGTGAACGAAACAAGTGTCAATCTCTAGACGGCCTAGATCATTAATTTTGACACCATTATCATTTTTAGCCCTGAGATGTCACAAGACCACACACTGGTTACTACTAGACCTTGTGGATTTTTCTGTTCATTAATTGTTTGACCATTTAAAATCACGGAAATTCCAGATAATATAATTATGAATGACATTTGGCATGGCATGAACACTGTTATTGCATTTAAAATGAAATTTAGTCAAGAGTTATCTTAATTTAGTTACAAATTTTCAAATTGTTTATTACATTCTATGATTACATTGAATCTTGAAAATGAATTCAACAGAAAAGGCTAGTAGTACGCATTTTATTACTTTTTGTTTATTTCTAATATTTATATAACACAATATTTGCATATATGCATGCTAAATGGCTATTATTTATATAATTGTTTAACCATTTAATTTTTCTTTTTGTCTGTGTGTGAGAATTTTGTCCATCGTTGATTTTAGTTTCAGCCATGAACTTTTGGTTGTTAAAGACCTAAACAGTGTCAGTTTCATGAAGGCCCTTAAACACTTGAACCCACCTATCACCACTTGTGGCTTTAATTAATATAATTTTTTCATGTTTTATCCTTTATCAGATACATTACCTAAAATCACACAATTAATGTAACTTGTGTTTTTCTTTCTCAGATTGTGCATCTGTAAACTTACTGTTCGGTCTTGCGAGAGTTTGTCTTCAGTTCTTCAATCCTCAAACTGTGTCCTGAGAGAGCTGGAGCTGAGTAACAATGACCTGGAGGATTCAGGAGTGAAGCTTCTCTCTGATGGACTGAAGAGTCCAAACTGTAAACTGGAGAAACTGAGGTCTGCATTCAAAGTACTTTTTATTGAATTTCATTAAGTTAATTATTAAAGGTCACGTTGTTATTTTATTTTTATTCTTCTTCAGAGTTTCCACATGTCATCTTTCTGTTCCGTCTTGTAAGAGTTTGTCTTCAGTTCTACAATCCTCAAACTGTGTCCTGAGAGAGCTGGAGCTGAGTAACAATAACCTGCAGGATTCAGGAGTGAAGCTTCTCTCTGATGGACTGAAGAGTCAACACTGTAAACTGGAGACACTGAGGTCTGAGTTCAAGCATTTAGTTATTGATTTTTTTCATACAAATTACTATGAATTAGACCATTAATGTATTTTATTTTCCTCTTGTCCAGACTGTGCATGTGTAATCTCACTGTTCAGTCTTGTGAGAGTTTGTCTTCAGCTCTACAATCCTCAAACTGTGTCCTGAGAGAGCTTGAACTGAGTAACAATGACCTGCAGGATTCAGGAGTGAAGCTTCTCTCTGATGGACTGAAGAGTCAACACTGTAAACTGAAGACAATGAGGTAAACCGTTTTCCACTTACCAACTACAAAAACATAGTTACATTTAGGGCTGTGCAATAATCACCATAAAATTATTAATTTAAAGTTGTTCTTTTTCTAATGTACCGCAGTATGTCTAACAATTCAAGGAATCATTGAATGTTAAATATCCATCCATCTTCAAATACAAATGCGGGGCCAGGTCGTAAGCAGCAGTTTCAAAAGGGAATCCCAGACATTCATCTTGCCAGATACTTCATCCAGCTCCACCAGGGGGGTCCCAAGGTGTTTCCAGGCAAGGAGAGACATAGTCCTTCCAGCATGTCTTGCGTCTAGCCAAAACCACTAACTCAACTGGCTTCTCTCATTGTGAAGAAGCAGCAGTTCAGAGTTTTTCCTTGGTGACAGGGCTCCCTGTCTTTGCATGTGCCCTGCCATCCAGCAAAGAAAATGCTAATTTCAGCCGCTTGTATCCATGATCTTGTCCTAAGGAACACAGATTGACTGGTAAATCGAGAGGTTGCTTTTGGCTCAGCTTCTGCTTCATCACAAGTGACTGGTACATTGGCCACATTGCTACTGCTGCCACAGTGCTGCCACACATCTGTCAATCTCCCTGTCCATCCTTCCCTTTCGCATGAACAAAATCCCAAGATATTTGAACTCCTCTTGGAGTTTTCTGAAGACCTCTTTTTCTGGTTGAGCACCATGGGCTCAGACTTGGAGGTGTTGATTCCCAATACACACTGAAGGCAAACAGGAAAACATCATCTGCATTGAGTTGAAAACCAGCCTGTTAGAGTCTAACATGCATCAGGAACAAATCTGACTTACAGCCAGCAATGCGAACCAAACTCCTGCTCCTTTCATACAGAGACTAGATAGCTCTTAACAGAGTGTCATGAGCAACATGGTCAAATGCCTTATCCAAGTTCACAAAGCACATGTTTACTGGACAGGCACAAACCCTCCAGCAACCTAGAGAGGGTATAGAGCTGGTCCTGTGTTCCATAGCCCGGACAAAAAACTCAGGTCAAGGTTTTGCTATCGGCTGGATTCTTTTCTCTGGTACACTGGCATAGACATTTCTTGGGAGGCTGAGTAGTATGATCCCCTATAGTTGGAACACACTCTCCAGTTCCCCTTTTTAAAGGTGGCGAGCCCCACCCCATTTGCCTACCTCAGGGACATTGTCCCTGAACTCCATGCGAGGTTGTAGAAGCATGTCATCCAGGATAGCCCCACCTCATGCAGATACTTGAGGTACTCGGGGTGGATGTCATCCATCCCTGCTGCCATGCCACTGTTGAGCTTGCAGACTACCTCAGTGACTTCAGCTTGGTTCATGGACAAGTCAATCCCTGTATTCCCAATCTTTGCTTCCTCAAAGAAAAGCTTATCAGTGGGTTTGAGGAGATCTTCAATGTCTTCCTTTCACCATACAACCACATCCTCATTTGAGGAACCAGTCTCCACTTCTACTACAAATAGTATTGGTGAAGCACTGCTTCCCCATCCAGAGGTGCCTGATGGTTTGCTAGAATCTCTTTGAGGCAAACCCTTTCATGATCTCTTTCCGAGCTCTTCCCAGGTTGAGTTTTTGCTTCTACAACTGCCTGGGCTGCAGCACTCTTCACCTGTCGATACCTGTGAGCTGTCTCACAAGCCAACCAGGTCTGGTAGGACTATTTCTTCAGCTTGACAGAATCACTTATTTCCACCACAACATACACCAGAGGCCTTACACCAACGGCTCCTTGCACCCATCTAGACAACGAAACCTGTTCAGCCCGACATTGCGACATGTGAAGAGATGATGTCAATCATAGAGGACTTCTAGAGGTATACATAATCCTGGACCAGGCCATATCCAGAGCAGATGTTGTGATGGTCATGGAGGAGTGGAGAACATGAGACTGATTCCTGAAAGACCCCAGTGACAGAGTATCCGCATTGATCATGTGGCCTCAGGGGTTGATCAATTGAGAAAAGTAATCAGGTTTTCATCACTGGTGTTCACATGAGCTGAAACACCAGCATTTTCATGTGTGATTGTCCAACTGTGTGATGTGGACTATTGCTGTGTTTGTAGATTGTCTGGCTGTATGGTGACAGAGGAAGGCTGTGGTTTTCTGTCTTCAGCTCTGACTTCAAACCCCTCACACCTGAGAGAGCTGGATCTGAGCTACAATCATCCAGGAGATTCAGGAGTCAAGCTGCTCTCTGAAAAACTGGAGGATCCAAACTACACACTGGACAAACTCAAGTATGTGAATTATTATTGCCCTTGTCCTTTTACACTTAATGGCTTTAAAAACAAATGATAAATACTTTTTTGAAAAGTAGTTTTCTGTGAGAGTTGTGGGTTTTGAAGATTCAGAACATACAAGCCATTTTGTCTAAGTAGAATAGTTAAGTATGTAAAGAAAAGACCTCTTTAGGTCTGCTATGAAAGGTTTAATGGCAATTCGTTTTATACAATATAGCATATATATATATATATATATATATATATATATATATATACAACCCCAAATCAGAAAAATTTGAAATGGTATGGAAAGCACAAATAAAAAAAGAAAGAAGTGATTTCTAAATTTAATTTGACTTGTATTTCAATTCAGACAATACAACAGCACATTATTTAATGTGTTCCTTGTGATCTTTCTTTAAATAAACACATATCCCAATTTTGGTTCTTGCAACACATTTTTTTAAAAGTTGGAGCAGTAAATCTTTCACCACTTAAAAGACTTTTGGGGACTGAGACACCAAGTGATGAAGTGTTTCAGGTGTATTTTGTCCCATTCTTCCTGCAAACAAGTCTTAAGATGGTCAACAGTACAGGGTCTTTATTCTTGCATTTTGCGCTTCAAAATGAGCAGCCCATTCTCTATTGGAGACAGGTCAGGACTGCAGGCCAGCCTAGTACCCAGGAGCAGAGCAAAGTGAAGGGGTGTCGCGGATGCCATCCTCACTATTCTGCTGCCCCAGGCGGCCACCTAGGTCGCCTCTATGGATGCCCCGGCCCTGCAAGTACTTGTATCTTCTTCATCCACAGCCAGGACTTTGTAATGTGTGCAGAATGTGGTTTTGCATTGTCTTGTTGAAATATGCAGGGGCGTCCCTGGAGAAGAAGGCAGCATATTGTGCTCCAAAATCTCTCTGTACTTTTCAGCATTAATGGAGCATCACAGTAGTACAAGTTACCTTTGACAAGGGCACTAATACAACCCCATACCATGACAGACCCTGGCCTTTCAACTTGTTGCTGGTAACAGTCTGCGTGATCATTTTCTTCTTTGGTCAAGAGCATGCAGCATACATTTCCCCCCTAAAGAATACCTGAAATACTGATTCATCTGAGCACAGTACACGTTTCCACTGTGTGATAGTTCATCCCAGATGCCTCCGAGCCCAGAGAAGTTGATGGTGCTTCTGGACAATGTCAACATATGGGTTCCTTTAGCACAGGACAGTTTAACTGGTATTTGTTGATGTAACTATGTATTGTAGTACTTCACAAAGGTTTGCCAAAGTAGCGAGCCCATGTGGTGATCTGGCTAATAGATAAATGAGGATTCCTCAGTGCTGCCTGAGGAATCAGAGATCACGGTTGATCAGCTTAGGCTTGCGTCCTTATCATTTACACACTGAAATTCCTCCAGATTTCTTCAATCTTTTAATGATGTTCTGCACTGTTGAAGATGAAATATCCAAATGTCTTCCTCTCTTTTCTTGAGTAACATTGTGTTTAAACATTTCAATCATTCTCTCTCATATTTGTTGGCAATTTTGCGATCCTCTGCCCATCTTTACTCCTAAAGGACTAGACCTTTTTGGGTGCTGCTTTTGTACCAAATCATAATTACAATCACCTGTTGACATCACCTGTTTCAAACCACATCATTAGTCAATGTAGTCCATCAATTTTCCTGATTCCTAGCCATAAATTGCTCCTGCTCCAACTTTTTTTGGAATGTGTTGCAGGTCTGAATGACAGGAAAGAATGTATATTTATAAATTAAATTAAGTTGACCAGACAAAACATGAAATATTTTGTTCATATTGTCTACAATGAAATACAAGTCAAAGTAAATTTGAAAGTCACTATTTTCTTTTTATTTGCATTCTCCATACTGTCCCAACTTTTCTGATTTGGGGTTGTGAAACCCCTCTCACTGCAGAAATAAATGTGCACCTCAACTTTCCTGTTTTCACCAAAATTGTTGGTCAGGAGTCAATATACATGGCCGGGCAGCTATAGTGTAACCTTTGGTCAATTATGCCAATGCCAAACATCAGTTTCAATGGTGCAGCAACAAAAATCTCGGGCTGTGGACAATGTGAAAAAATTATGTTGAGTCCACCTTCACTGTCTTTTCCACATCTGGGAGAGTTACGGTGTGGAGAAGCCCCAAAGGAGCATACCACCCAGACTGCTGATGCCCAGAGTGAAGCATGGGGGTAGATTAGTGATGGTTTGGGCTGTAATATCATGGCACTTGTGCTAGATGGGAATGTCATTGCCAAGGACTACCGAACCATTCGGGGGGACCATGTGCACCCAATGGGTCAAACATTGTATCTTTAAGGCAGTGCCATGTGAATTTGAAGAATTATTGTTTCACTTTCATGGTCCAATCCCTGTATATATTAAAAATAATGGATAATAATGTATAAATATATCCATACATCATTAACCATTATTTTTAATGCCAAACCTTTAGACTCATTTGATCTTTACACTTGGGGGTCTGCTAAAAATAAAGTGTTTAATGTTTGTTTACTGACTGGATGTGAATCTGTGTGTGTTTACAGTGTGGATCATGGAGGAGAAAATAGAATTACAGCAGGATTGCACAAATGTATGTCTACACACACACACACACACACACACACACACACACACACATTGGTATTGGTGGTTTATAAGGACTCTCCATAAGCAAAATGTATTTTTTTTTACAATTAAAGACCTCTGATTATATGGCCTTCGCCCACCCCTACCCTAAACAAAACCCCCAAAGGAATAAGTTTTAAGCATTTTGACTTACAAGGACTTAAAGCATGTCCTCATAAACCACCTCAATGTTGTAATACCTAGGCCAGGGGTGGGCAAACTCGGTCCTGGAGGGCCGGTGTCCTGCATAGTTTAGCTTCAACTCTACTCAAACACACCTGAACATGCTAATCAGTGTCTTCAAGATCACTAATTATCTATAAGCAGGTGTGTTTGATCAGAGTTGGAGCTAAACTGTGCAGGACACCGGCCCTCCAGGACCGAGTTTGCCCACGCCTGACCTAGGCCATACCATTATACAGATTTCTGTTCTTGTAAACCAACCAACCATTGCATTCACACACACTCTCTCACTCACACACACACACACATACAGCTTTATTGAGTGTTGTTGTCTTATAAAAGTGTCTCTTCTTGTGTTCAGATGCCTGTTTTCTCACACTGGATCCAAACACAGCAAACACTCGTCTCATTCTGTCTGAGAACAGAGAGGTGAAGCGTGTGCTAGAGAAACAGTCGTACCCTGATCATCCAGACAGATTTAATTGTCCTCAGGTGTTGTGCAGAGAGAGTGTGTGTGGACGCTGTTACTGGGAGATTGACTGGAGCGGAGATGATTATGTGTTTATATCAGTGTCATATAAGAGCATCAGGAGGAAGGGACGGGGTGTTGAGTGTGTGTTTGGACAAAATGATCATTCCTGGAGTTTGATCTGTTGTCCTGACAGTTACGCAGTCATGCACAATAACAGATGTATTGAACTCCCTGAAGAGTTGATCAGCAGTAGGATAGGAGTGTTTGTGGATCACAGTGCAGGAACTCTGATCTTCTACAACATCTATAGAGACACAATGAGCCTCATCCACTCAGTCCAGACCACATTCACTGAGCCGCTCTATCCTGGGTTTAGGGTTGATTATCCTGGATCGTCAGTGAAACTGTGCTGAAGACTGTGCTTAATCCTCCAGCTGAATGTGTCAGAAATCTTCATCTACACTCACTTTATTAGGTACACCTGTCCAACTGCTCATTAAAGAAAGGGGATTTAAGTGACTTTGAACGTGGCATGGTTGTTCATCTCTGAAAACACAACACATCCAACCTTGAGGCGGATGGGCTACAGCAGCAGAAGACCACACCGGGTGCCGCTCCTGTCAGCTAAGAACAGGAAACTGAGGCTACAATTCACACAGGCTCACCAAAACTGGACAATAGAAGATTGGAGAAACGTTGCCTGGTCTGATGAGTCTCCATTTCTGCTGACACATTCGGATCAGAATTTGGCATCAACAACATGAAAGCATGGATCCATCCTGCCTTGTATCAGCGGTTCAGGCTGCTGGTGGTGGTGTAATGGTGTGGGGGGAGATTTTCTTGGCACACTTTGGGTCCATTAGTACCAATTGAGCATGGTGTCAACGCCACAGCCTACCTGAGTATTGTTGCTGACCATGTCCATCCCTTTATGAGCACAGTGTCTTCCATCTTCTGATGGCTACTTCCAGCAGGATAACGCACCATGTTCATAAAGCACCAATCATCTCAGACTGGTTTCTTGAACATGACAATGAGTTCACTGTACTCAAATGGCCTCCACAGTCACCAGAGTTCAATCCAATAGAGCACCTTTGGGATGTGGTGGAACGGGAGATTGGCATCATGGATGTGCAGCCGACAAATCTGCAGCAACTGTGTGATGCTATCATGTCAATATGGAGCAAAATCTCTGAGGAATATTTCCAGTAGCTTGTTGAATCTACGGCACCAAGGATTAAGGCAGTTCTGAAGGCAAAAGGGGGTCCAACCCAGTACTAATAAGGTGTACCTAATAAACTGTAGACAGGAAGATCAGTGTATGGGTGTGTGTTGATCACAGTCTTTTGAAAGTGGACATTTTTTCATTGTATTGTCACATCAATTATGTTCATCATTACTGAAAATTACCTTCATGACGTACCTTTCACATACAAGATTTATTGTGTATATATTTGTATATGCTTGATTTTTTTCTCTGTTGTTGGTCGACAATAATAAAATACAGTGTGCTATTAGTTAGAAATAAAAAATGTATTTGATGATGAATATTTAACATGTTTAAATACTATATGATACACTGTGAGCAAGTCTTTCTGGTGTATTGACAGCCATGTCAGCATACCAAAATAGAGGAAGCCTGCATACTCCTGGAGGTCTGTGGAGGAATTGCATTGGGGGGGTCAGGGGTGTTAAAGGGCACATAGTTGACCTCTTTTTTATGATTTAATATTAATATTCTGGTTGTTCTGAGTGTGCCAGTTCAGGTTCAGTTTAAAACACAATTCAGATAGTTTTATTATAATGTGTTAAAAAGTGTCATGTTGGGGGCGTGTCCACAGCTCGCTGATTTATGGGTGTGTTGCTTCACATGTAAATTAGTTTCGGCTTCCCGCCAACGTAACAAGGGGGCGGAGCCATGAGCTCACCTGCTCTGCGTTTGCAACAGAGACAGGCAGACTGAGAGGAGCAGGAGTGAGAGGATCAGCATTCAGTCGTACATGTTCGACTCTGACACAGACCAAGCAGAGAGAACAAAATCATTTGTGTCTTTGTACAGTTTTACAGCCAACTGTGTGCTAGTTTCAAGTGCCGAGCTTGTACACAGAAACTAATAACCACGCACACTGAATTAACTTTGACTGAGGCACCGGATGCGCCGCTCGAAGACGCGACACGGCACACCAGACACTCTCTGTGACGCGGCAGAAACATGAAGTGTCCCGAATCGTCGTTTTTAAATTCTAAACATAGGTTTCTGCAGCGGTCCGCGGCGCCCAGCCGTCGACTTGAGTGTACCCTGATAGAAACCGATGTTTAGAATTGTAAAACGCATGCTTCGTTAAGATCAAGGGAGCTTCTGGCATCGCGAGAATGCAAACGGCTGAAGTTAGGTAGACTCAATGAGAAGTACACATGTTTGCAAACCTACTCTAAGATACAACCAATAATTCTGATTAGAGCGATAAATGGGAGAATATTGATCTTGTGTTGAGCCCAATGAGCCTTGCATCTAAAAATAGAGCTAGCGTGTTCCTTTAGTGATATCGCTTCCACTCGCGCTGAAAATGGCGGACGTGAATCAACAAACTGAGGATATGATGACGCACCTGTCAAATATTGGTGGGGGGGGGGGGACCGCTCTCCTACGTCAAGTAGCGGTCGATTTGAAAACAGCTCCAATTGGTCCACCATTTTTATGTTGTTCATTTGAAAAAAAGCACTGGGTGTGTTTATATCAGCCCAATATGACGGTCTATACACCATACATGCACATATGGCTGTCCAAACAGCTTGAAAAGTAGATTTTTTTACCATAGATGCCCTTTAAATCATAAAGTAAACAAACACAAGGATCCATATATGTTTAAAACAGGGATGCTCAACCCTGTTTTTCCTGCAGAGTTCAGTTCCAACCCTAATCAAACACACCTGAACCAATTAATTAGGACCTGGACAGCACTTGATCATTACAGGCAGGTGTGCTTGATATGAAATCTGCAGGAAGGTAGATCTCCAGGAACAGGGTTGAGCACCCTTGGTTTAACACTTGCTAAACTAAAGGTACCCAAACTCGGTTCTGGAAAGGCCGATGTCCTGCTTAGTTTAGCTCCAACTTGCCTCACCACACCTGCATGGAATTTTCTAGTATACCTAGATAGAGCTTGATTAGCTTGTTCAGGTGTGTTTAATTGTGGTTGAAGCTAAAGCGGAACACCTAAAGGACATCACTACTCTTTCACAGGGCAGTCTTCAACTGGACATCACTGCAATTGAGATGCCTTAAATATATACAGTTAAAGTCAGAATTATTAGCCGGCAGGTATATTTTCCCTCCAATTTCTGTTTAACAGAGAGCAGATTTCTCCAGCACATCTCTAATCATAATAGTGTTAATAACTCATCTCTAATAACTGATTTATTTTCTCTTTGTCATGATGACAGTAAATAATATTAGACTAGATATTCTTCAAGACACTTCTATACAGCTTAAAGTGACATTTAAAGGCTTAACTATGGTAATTAGGGTAAAGTTAGGGTAATTAGGCAAGTCATTGTATAACAGGTTTGTTCTGTAGATCAGTGTCTCTCAACCACGTTCCTGGAGGACCACCAGCCCTGCACAGTTTCCTGACTTTTCAACCAAACACACTCGATTCAGATCATCAGCTCATTAGCAGAGAATTAAGCACCTGTAATGCTTGTGACAGACAAAGGAGACATACAAAACATGCAGTGCTGGTGGTCCTCCAGGAACATGGATGAGAAACACTGCTGGAGACAATCCAAAACAAATATTGCTTAAGGGGGCTAATAATTAAAAACTGCTTTTATTCTATCCAAAATAAAACAACAAGACTTTCTACAGAAGAAAAAATATTAGAGGAAATACTGTGAACAATTCCTGAATCCAAAGATCATTTGGGAAATATTAGAAAAAGAAAATTCACATTCAAATTCACAACTGTATCTAAATATATAGCACTGTAATGTAACGTCCTGTTTACATATATATTATGTTGCATATTTATTTGCACGATTCTACAGACTGGTGAAATCTCTGAGCTCATGTCCAACCAAACATTTCTGGTTTTCAGTTTCACTCTTATTATAAATAACATTATTATAAAATATTCATTTATTTTAATAAAATAGCTTAAATTCATTAAAAGTAGTACTTTGGGCTTGTCTCAGACTGAATCTTGACCCCTGTCCAAACCTGATTATACATTAAGTTTCTCTGTATATTAAATCTTATTTTACCAAAATCTTTCTGCATTAAAGTCTTATAATGTCACTACAACAATAATAAAATTAAAGCTTATTTATTTGATCCATTTTAAGTCTGTCTTTTATCTGATAAGTTTTATTTCTGCTTCTCTATGATTTCTAAATTAAGCTTTTCTCTTTGTTTTTGTTCTAAAATTAATACTCTATTCTTGATCTCTGCTAACCTTATTACTTGCATGTTAATGTAAAACACAATAGGATATTTTTACACAACCAAATCCTCACTCTGTAAAAGGTTCAGTGTCATGCCCAAAAAAAATGAGCCATGTGGCTTTTTAAACTTTTGTTATTGTAATCTGTTTTCATGGGTATTTTCAAGGGTATTTTCATTTGTAGAGCTTGATTTAAATCCAACTTTCAGAATCAACAGCCTGTTGTAGCAGCACTTTTTACAATACATGTTTGTATATATGGTGTAGTTTCTATAGTTTTCTATATGTTTTATAACTTGAGAAAGAAAGCTATATATATATATATATATATATATTATATATATATATATATATATATATATATATATATATATATATATATATAGCTTTCTTTCTCAAATTATAAAAAATATATATATAATAGAATAATAAAATAGTTTGTGATTTGATGTTAAGGTTTTCATGTAATTAGATATTTTATATAGTTGTTTCAATACTTTTAGCCGTGTTTTAGTGATTGAAAAAATATGACGGTGTTTATTCGTCCAAAATGTCCAAAACTTGCTGTTTTTTTACACTTATTCACTGCATGAAAATGTGTAAGCATGACTGGTCTTTACTGCAGTCTGTACAGACACTGAACATCACGGGGAACTTTGGTGGAAATGACAAACTAAAATAGCACGCTAATAGATTACACCAAGAATTCATCTAGAGAATACCGCTTAGATCGGGATAAAAGACGGGACTTTTATTTTGGTTCGTGACGTCATCTAGCAGCGTCGCGCTTTGAATTCCGCCGATGAAGGTTTGTTTTTAAAGTGTTTTAAGCTATATGAACTGTTCAAATAACGTTGGACATTATTTATTTTAACACGGTGGTGCTTTTAGTGCTTTATTCTAGCGTTATTTATCAGTATTCTGTGTGAATGAATCACATTTGTAGACGCCAGTCACAGGAAAGTTGCGTCTCCGATTGAGAAAGGTTTGTTTATATTCGCACATTCATTCAGTGACAACTCATGCACGCTTCATATGTTACTTTAAATATCAGGCCTAAAATTACATGTAAGATAAACATCAGTACTGTTTATTTGACTGAGCAAACAACATTAGCACTGTTTATTTGGCTTTGAACGGTGTACTTTAATGGTCATTGGCTGCTAATATGATTTCATTATTTAGAATTTGCAAATGAAACTTTTCAGAGATTATATTATCAGGGAGAAAGTCTGAATGTGCGAATATAAAACTAACTGTACCTCAACGCGATTCCCTGTTCTCCTGGATCGAAAATCTGTTTTAATACAATAGTTTTCAGTCTCTTAGAGTAGAGATGAGAGAAACTGAACATCTAGAACTACCAACCAACTGCTTCCTTGAATTATTGTGTTTAAAATCAAATTACTGTTTGATAATTAATCGCTAAAACCTTAAACTACAAATTTAAGAATTGCTAGACATTACAGAACCCAAGCATAACGTTTTAAAGTGTTTTTATTTAAAAAGATGTAGACGTAAAACAGGTAAACATACATGGCTAACCGTGACACCTGCATTTGTCTTGATGAGGAGTCAACCTTGTGTCTGAAGAATTAATCATCTTTTATTATGTTTGTGTATTATAAAGATGGCGTTTATTAAAGAGGAGAGTGAGGACCTGAGGATTGAAGAAACATTAGGGGTCAAACGTGAAGATCCTGAGCAACTAACAGGTTGGTTTTCATTCTCAAAGCTCTATTACAGGGCTATTCAATTAGTTTGTCGTGGGGGCCAGTTCATGAAGAGCATCCCGATTGAGGCACCGGAGAGATAAGACTTGCAATATGAGTGATGACACAACATCAATATAAAAGCCCATATGCTGTATTTCTGCTCCTTAAGACGCCCACGTTGGCTTTTTCTACATTAAAACGTTAATATGTTGTACTATGAAACTTCATAACATCACGATGTTTATGTGGCCGATAATTATATAAAAAACTGATTGGTTGAATATTTCAAAACAAATTATCTTATTTGTATTAGCAACTCCTCGCTTCCATACAAAGCTACTTTTATTTAGACAATAGTAAACTTAGGGGTCTGAAAGTAGGAAAGAAATGAAAACGAGCACCAACATTTTAAAGTGTTTTTGTTTAAAATAAAATCTTTGATGATTTAATAAAAGAAAAGTAAATAAATAATAATTGTGTTGATATTTAAGTGTCGCTTAATTAACTCCCTATTAATACAATTATTGATTTCTATAGAGCTGTATTTAAATGTTTATGAAATAGTGATATATATATTATTATTATTATTATTATTTTTATTATTATTATTACTACTACATAAAAGGTTAAATATTAAGTAAGAGATAACATACATCCAGGTGGTTGTTATAGCAGAATAAAGCCTGACAGGCTTATCAGCTGCCGTTGTATAAGACTGAAGGGTTATGAATATGGTTATAAACTAATGTCTATTCAGTTTTAGTCTGGTTTCCATCCATAAAAAATGTTGTTAATGAATAATATGGTGATAATCATTCATCAACTACATTTTATCTTGGGCGGAAACTAGACTAAAACTAAATAAAAATCAGTTTTAAATCACACAAACTATGCAAAAAATGTACTGACAATTTCATAAACTAATGAAGACATGACAAAAGATAAAACTAAACTGAAAACCAAACTAAAAATGGCCAAAATGTCAGTATATGGGAGAAGAAAATCTAAGAGCAAGTATAAATAAATCTGAAGCACACTTGAAATGCACTTCTGAGACGGCACCAAAGACTTACATTTAGCAAAGACGTTTGTCAAAATGCCGTCAAACTGAAGGTGATCTTCACCCACGCAGACCATGAGATTATTAGTAATATGCTCGTGGAATTAATTAATTCGACAGCACTCAATACACTTCTAAATTAATAGCATCTGTCCTCTACAGTAAACTTGCCACAACACATACTTACTTCACTTTCGATTTAGCAGTTCAACCATTTACTGGTGTAAGAATCTTCTTGCTTTGACATCCCTACTCCACATTTAACCTATTAAAATACTCAAAAGCCTTAATAAACGTCAGTAATGTTAAAAAAATGAAGGATATGTGGCTGGTTTATTATAAAGAATTCATTATTTAAGGTGTTTTGGGTCTAATGTTACAGCACAGTTTTTAAATCAGGCTTTGTATTGTTTAAATTTTAATATCCTTCATGTTTATAAATATTTTAGAAGTGTTCTCCAGGAGTATATAATGAGCATAGAAATTTTAAGAAATGCGCATAATTAACCTATTATGATTTAACTGGTCATATTTATCTAGAGTAGATTTAGTTGCACATGTGACTAAAACTGAATCAGAATTTCCTGTTGAAATTAACAACGACCAACTTTATTTCCATTAAAGTTATCAAAAATGAATGAATACTGTAATGCATTGTTTATATTGTAAATACATTAACATTTAACTAGCACCAATATTATTTTAACCATATATTAAGGGTTACCTGCAAACATAATATCAGTAACTCATTTGAGCTTAGGACTTCAGTTTCAGTTCATAAAAATACACAAACAAGTTTAAAATTCAGCAAAAGTACTTTTAATAGACTTTTAATATTTTTGTAACATGTGGTACTGGCAACGGAGTTGAGGATCCAAATGCAGCGTCTTTATTAACTAGAGTAGTCAGGCAGGCAATGGTCACAAGCAGGAGCAAACGGCAACATCAAGGGCAATCCAAAAGAGTAGTCTTGTCACAGGCGAAGAGATCAGTACAGGCGGCTAACGGCATAAAACAATAAACAAGGCGAGGGTCATGAAACATGGCAAGGAAAACAAGACAAGGAAACACAAAATCAGGAACTGGTGTGTGTGTGTGCATGATAGTATTTGTACTCCAGTTCATTGACGGATATGTAGTTCACCAGCGATCTTCAACCACTAGATCGCTGGTGATCATGACAATTTTAGAAAAATCCATATTTACTCAAAGTTATTGAGGCATCATCTTATTGCACTTCTCTCAATACATCAATCTATCCACTATCTACTGCTTATCTGGGTCTGGGTAGCAGGGTCAGTGGTCTCAGCAGGGCGTTCCCAGACTTGCCTCTCTTCCGACACTTACTCCAGCTTCTTCGAGGGATCCCACGATGCTCCCAAGCAGGCAAACTATAACCTCCTCCCAGGTGACAGAGCTCCTCACCTTTTTTTAAGGGTGCACCCTGCGAAGGAAGCTCATTGTGACTGTCTGTATCTCAGATCTCGTCCTTTGGTCATAACCCCAAAGCTTATGACCACAAGTGAGAGTAGGAATGTAGATTGACCAGTAAATCTAGAGCTTTGCCTTTTGGCTCAGCTACTTCTTACCACAATGAACAGTACACTATCCACATTGCTGCTGAACTGATCTGCCTGTCAATTTCATGTTCCCTCACCCATGAACAAAGCCCCAAGATACTTGAACTCCTCCACCTGGGGTAATGACTTTCCTCCAACCTGGAGATGGCAGGACACCTTTATCCAGTGGCTAACCGTGGGCTCAGACTTGTAGGTGCTAATTCTCATTCCTGCACCATCACATTCAAACCACCCCAGGGCTTGCTGAAGGTCCTGGTCTAATGAAGCCAACAGGGCAGCGTCATCTGCATATAGCAGAAATTAAATCCTGTGGTCCCTGAAACAGACCCCCTTCTTGCCTGAAGCTGCGCCTTCTGCGATCTGTTCATAAGGATTTGACAGAACTGGTGACAAAGGATAGCCTCGTTGGAGTCCAACCTCTACCAGAACAGTCAGTCACTTTCCTTCAGCATATTTCCTGCTTAATCAGGTGTCACCACAGTGGAATGAACCACCAATTACTCTGGCATATGTTTTCCCAGCGGATGTCCCTTGTACATAAGATGTACATCACCGCGATGCGGTGGTGCAGTAGGTAGTGCTGTCGCCTCACAGCAAGAAGGTCGCTGGTTCAAGCCTCGGCTGGGTCAGTTGTCATTTCTGTGTGGAGTTTGCATGTTCTCCCCGTGTTGGCGTGGGTTTCCTCCGGGTGCTCCAGTTTCCCCCACAGTCCAAAGACATGTGGTGAATTGGGTAGGCTAAACTTTCCATAGAGTATGAGTGTGTATGGATGTTTCCCAGAGATAGGTTGCAGCTGGAAGGGCATCCTCTGCGTAAAAACATGTGCTGGAAAAGTTGGCGGTTCATTCCGCTGTGGCGACCCCAGATTAATAAAGAGACTAAGCTGAAAAGAAAATGAATGAGTGGAAGATGTCCATTACAAAAATCTGATGTCTAAAATACAGTGTAATCTTAATTGTTTAATAAACTAACAAATTCATTTGTGATACAAGACTTATTTAATTAGAGAAACTGTGGATTTATAATGAACCAAGCAGGGTTTAATTTGTGCCGGAACAAGCCGGATGCAGATCCCCCTGACCCCCACTTCATTTTACCGATCCCCCTCCTCACACCCACCACCCACTCTTTACTTTCCTCTGTGACTTCCCAGCCCTCTTCACTTTTGTCCGCAATACCTCTCCCTCCTTGTGTAACATTCCGGATCCGGAAATCAAACACTGAAACCAAGTAAACCAGGTTTTGGGGTCTTAAGGAAGGCAACAATTACAATTATTAAAAATACCTCAGATTACGGGAAACCACTCTTTTAGTGATTCTGTTGTTAAGATCTAGCATGCTTGTATGTTTTGAAATTCATTCATGTTGGTGTTTTGCGCCTTTTTAAACTAGGCTAAAATTGTGTTTCTCTTTATTCGCTTTAGATATGTTGGTGCTGAAAGAGGAGAGTGATGAACTGAAGGAAATGAAAGAGAAAGATCAATATGAGAAACACCAGGGTATCGTGACTGTTGAAAAATCTTCAAAGCAGAAAAAGACTCTGAAAACCTGTTGTGATTGTGGAAAGAGTTTCAGTCAAAAACACAACCTGGAAACCCACAGAAGGACTCACACTGGAGAGAAGCCTTTCACCTGTCAACATTGTGGAAAGAGTTTCGCTCAAAAACAAAACCTTAAGGTCCACATGAGAGTTCACACTAGAGAGACACCTTTCACCTGTCAAGATTGTGGAAAGAGTTTCGGACAAAAAACAAACCTGGAAATCCACAGAATAATTCACACTGGAGAGAAGCCTTTCACCTGTCAGCATTGTGGAAAGAGTTTCAGTCAAAAACAAAGCCTTAAGGTCCACATGAGGATCCACACTGGAGAGAAGCCTTTCTCCTGCCATCATTGTGGAAAGAGTTTCACTGATAAACAAAATCTTATGGTCCACATGAGAATCCACACTGGAGAGAAGCCTTATGTCTGTACTGTATGTGGAAAGAATTTCAGTCAAAAACCAAGCCTTGATGTCCATGTGGGAATTCATACTGGAGAGAAGCCTTACCAATGCCAACAGTGTGGAAAGAGTTTTAATCGTAAACAAAACCTTCAGGTCCATATGAGGATCCATACTGGAGACAAGCCTTACCAATGCCAACAGTGTGGAAAGAGTTTTAATCGTAAACAAAACTTTCAGGTCCACATGAGAATCCACACTAGAGAGAAGCCTTTCTCCTGCCATCAGTGTGGAAAGAGTTTCCGTCATGAACACAACCTTAAGGTTCACATGAGAATCCATACTGGAGACAAGCCTTACCCATGCCACTCGTCAGGCTCAAGCAGACGAAAGTAAATCAGCATCTGTGCCAGCGTGGCCCTTGGGGAGAGAGTGTGCTTTGATTGGTTGTTTAGCTACGAATCATAGCATGAGGACAAAAACTAGAATGATTAAACCAGGCAGGTGACTCAAGCCAAGCCAACAGAGACAGGAGATTTGAACCGATCTGAACCAACTTTTAACTATCTAGAACAGGTGTCCCCAATCCTGTTCCTGCAGGTCTACCTTACTGCAGAGTTCAGCTGCAGACTTCAGCAAACCAAGTGCTTCTTCAGGTCGTACTCAGTAAGTTTAGTTGTGTTTTGATCAGGGTTGGAGCTAAACTCTGCAGGAAGGAAGATCTCCAGGAATAGGATTGGGCACCTGTGGTGTAGATTATGCTTGGGAGTGTAACTGTACATGTTTACATTTGGTTCATGTACTCTGATAATGAAGACAGTCAGTCCAGATGTGCCAGTCACTGGACTGGCAAAAAAACATCATAGCAGTATCCATTCACACAGAACGCAACTGTGCATCTGAAAACACTTTGGGTCTAAAGTGCCCAGTTAAGGCTGGTTTATACTTCTGCGCCAAGCGCACGCGTATGCTATAGCGCAGCTTACGCGTGGATGCATAGCCCTTGCCATGACCGTCTGCGTCTCGCACCTCTCAAAAAATGTAACTACACGTCGCAACGACGCATATCGCAAGCTCTGTGATTGGTCGGCTTGGTATCGCTGACGAGTGTGGCCAGGGCCGAGAGCCGTGCGAGCCCGATGGAGCAATTGTTTACAAGTGTGGAGTCCCATGAGGGACCTCCGGATGGAAAGTTTTGTTTTGTGTTTAGCTCCTGATTAAAATTGTTGCACGTCCGCCGGTTCCTGCCTCAAAGTTTAAGCCACTTGTACATTAAGGAAGCCCACCTATGAGTTTTCTGATTGGTCCACTGCTTTGGAACTGAGATTGAGCACTCCAATATAAAAGTCAAAATTATTTTATCTTAATGTGTCTAAAATGCAAAAGAAACAAGTGTATAACGTTATAGGTCAAACTAAGTGGAAAAACAAACTAAAGTGACGTAATTTTAAACAAAATCCATCTGAAACTACAGGGGCTGGTCATATAATTAGAATATCTCAAAAAGTTGCTTTATTTTACTAATTCCATTCAAGAAGGTAAACTTGTATAATATAAACATTCATTCCACCCAGACTGATATATTTTAAGTGTTTATTTCTTTAGATTTTTTATTTTTTCATTTAATTTGATGACAAGACTAAACGATCTTAGGGAAGACGGCTGATTTGACAGTTGTCCAAAAGACAACCATTGACACCTTGCACACGGAGGGCAAGACACAAAGCGTCTTTGCCTAAAAGGCTGGCTGTTCACAGTTCTGTGTCCAAGCACATTAGTAGAGAGGTGAAATGAAGGAAAGGATGTGGTAGAAAAAAAGTGAAGCAATAGGAATATCCGCACCCTGGAGAGAAACAAAACCCATTCAAACATGTGGGGGAGATTGACAAAGAGTGGACTGCAGCTGGAGTCAGTGCTTCAAGAACCACTACGCACAGATGTAGGCAGGACATGGGTTCAGTTGTTGCATTCCTTGTGTCAAGCCACTCTTTAACAACAGACAGCATCAGAACATACCTGCAAACACTCCCGTTTTTCCCGGGAGTCTTCCGAATTTCAGACCCACCTCCCGTATGTTTCGGTCTACCGGAAAACTCCTGGACCCCCCCCTTAACAGTCATGCATGTGATAACATAGAAAAACAATGGAAATATAGGACACTGTCCCATCTCGTGGTCCATTCACTGCACACACTGCTACTTTAACAGGTGGTTGGACCATTTTCAATTATTATAATGCACAATTGATTTTCTGTTGTTACCTCTAAGCTTAATACACTGTCTTCTAAATATAAAGTTAAACGTTTTATTAATATGTTGATTTTGTACTTTTTCTATCACAGGAAGCTCCTCAGTTCTGTAGCTGATTGTCAAAACACCTCCCGCCTGTTCAAAATAAACAGAAAAAACCTACACCTGTGGATTTGATTAGTATTCCTGTTGTATTGAAACATGACTTATGTGTATCATTTAATTCTGCAACCCGCTAGATGTTTTGCATATGTTCCACAATGATAACAATGTTCTCGTCTGACTTTTATTATTTGCCTTTTCACAGTTGTGTAAAGCTGCTCTCATTCACTTTACATTTCCGGCTTCTTTACTGAAAACAGCAGTGATAAAGAATAATATAGCCAGATCTTCAACTGTGGTTAATCAAAATGATGTGTTAGATAAATAAAATAATTATTGTGAAATGTACAAAATCGCTATACAATTAAACTTGTGTGACTTCTCTTTCACGGATTTTACCTGTTTAACTTTAAATCTGTTGTTTTGCTTGCACTGTTGCCTGATTTTCCCTGTTGCTTCCACAGTAAGTTGAAAAATCACTAATAATGAGAGTAAAAATGTCTTTGATAATTATTGATACGAGAGCTTTCAGTTTGCATTCTTGAGTTAAACTAATAAAAACATAATTTCTGAACTTTTATTTTGGTAGGACGACATGACGTCATGAGGTCGCGCCGCCGTGTTGTTTTGTTTGTGATTCGGCTGAAGAAAGGTTGTGTATTTAAGCATCCGATAATCACAATGGCTTCATTGTGGAACAAAACATTGTTTATCTTTATTTAACATTATTGGGGGTTGGTTTGTGAAAATCCCGCTTCCTGTATCGTCAGTCAGGTCAACAAACAAGAATTTTCACAGTAAGTAGATAAAAACGAGCTTCTAGAAACTACGAGTCAATTGAATCAAATGCTTTGATAAATGACTCACTGAATCGCCGCGCGCTGTTCAATTGGTGTAAATGAAGAACAAACGACATGTTTTACAAAAGTAATTTGTATATTAATGTACACTAAATGTAAACGTTATTGTACATATCAATAAATACTATGAGTGTGTGGAAATTCTCCAGTACCCCGGTTCAGTTTGCTGAGGAGACAGGATTTGTGTGGTGGCACCTGCTATGTTAAGGATGTTAAACAATTAATGATAGCAATATTTAAACTTTTTATTAACTTATATATTTAATTAACTTAAGTTATGCGCTTGCATACTTTCACATACTCTGTTTAGTCCAGAAACTAAAATGACAAAGCTCTACAGCAGAATAGTCAGAAATAAACATGTTATACTACCATAAACAGTAATTTTGGTATGTTCAAAGTTCTTTAAAAAACATCAGGGCTTGTCCAATACATTATCTATCTATCTATTTTTTGGGTTTGGTTTGAATATCATTAGCACAGACAGAGGTTTAGTCTTGATTTCTTCTTCTTTGTGTTGATTCTTCTCCTCTTAAACAGACAGAGAAACTCCTGCTGAAGCGACTGAGCTCCACTATTATAAAGATGGCCTTTATTAAAGAGGAGAGTGAAGACCTGAAGATTGAAGAAACATTCAGAGTCAAACATGAAGACCCTGAGCAGCTAACAGGTTGGTTTTCATTCTCACAGCTCAACTCAGTCATTTGATCCTCATTCAGATCTGCAGATCTACATTAATGAAGGATGTTTTTGTAAAATGTCATATGAGCGCCTCATTACAGTGATTTTACTATATTCTGAGGACTTGATATGGTACATAGTGTATATGGCACAACAGTTATGTGTGAAGAGCAGAGGGCTCAAGGCTTATTTATCCTTCTGTCTCAAGTGATTGCCCTGACCCACGGCGCCTGCCTTGCGTGTACTCGTGCATTCTCTGCAATAACACTTTTGAAACACTAGCTGGCAGCAGGTTTTTATGTTCCTCTGTGTCGAGTTTCTTTGCTCTTCACCGCTACCAAGCCGACCAATCACAGAGCTTGCTCTACACGTCATTGCAACATGTAATTAAATTTTTTGAGAGGTGCACATTGACGTCAGCCACAGTTCGTTTGACGTCAGAGTACGGTACATTTTGATAGTGTGAACTCTGGTGCACATCAGTGAAGTCCAGTTTGTGTGAACTTAGATACGGTTCACTTCTGATATGAATGCATTCGTACCAAATAACGGAAGTAAACGGCCAACTGTACAACAAACTTTAGTTTTTATAACATTCATTCATGTGTGTGTGTGTATGTCTGTGTATCGCCTACCTTGGTGACAAGCGGGACTGACCCAATGCAAACAGTGATAATGTCTGCTTGTCTCCACCAACAACGACTTCTGCAGACATCGCGTGATGATCTGAACATTTTTTAATGGTTTTTGCGGCAGATAGACACAAGTGGCTCTCAGTATTTTAGTTTTGGTAATAAAGATTTAGTAAAATCAGGACGACTGTGATTTGCGGATGTCTCCATTTTGGCACTTCGCTTTCATGGCCGTCACCTAGGAACAGCTGTACACAAAACAGCAGCTCGATGACGCAAACGCACCAGGGTTCATAAGGAAAAAAGACGGTGTGAACACAAACCAGTCGAGAAGGTGGCAGGGGGGATAATCGAACCTGGTGTGAAAGCACCCTAAATTGATGAACAGCATGTCGATGAACTGTTTTCGTTGTCCATATGAGCCAGTCATAGGTGAAGTTAGGGCTGGGCAGTTTCATCAAGGCGATTTTCAATGTAATCCTCCAGCATGTGCATTTAGATTGAGCAGAGTTCACAACACAGTGATAGTGTGCTAATACGTTACACAGAAAACAGTTGCAATTCTCGGTTTAACTAGTCAATAATGACGTCAAGATAATAGTGACAATAACGACAACTGTGTACTTTGCTTTTCAGTAAACGCTGAACGTGAAATTACAAAACATAATAACATGTTTTTACTCCAAACTCCAGAGAGATGATTCCATAGTCTTGTGTTTATATCACGCTGAACCAATGAAAGCAGTTAAATCGTCTGTTTCTTCAGCCATTACCACTTTCCCCAAAGGATTTCCTGTGTTTCTTCATGTGTCATTTGGGACATGTTCGTGAGTTTTCGCTAGAGCGCCCCCTTCCGCATGGGAGTCGGTTGCTCAACCAAGGAGGCTAAAGACCATGGCCTCTAGCGTCTGTCGCTGGAGCACCTTTAAAGCTCAGAGGAGTGAGGTTTATCTGCACAGCACTTCACTAGCTGGCCTCTGCTACACTCACCTCCCTAAACCTCGCTCCCATCCGGGTCACGGCACCAATGTAACTCCGCCGGGCCTACTGCACCCAACCCGCTCCGAGCTGGGATTGAGTCGGCAACCTTCCGCATGGGAGTCAGTTGCTTTACCAAGGAGGCTAAAGACCATGACCTCTAGCATCTGTCGCTAGAGCACCTTTAAAGCTCAGAGGAGTGAGGTTTATCTGCACAGCACTTAACTAGCTGGCCTCTGCTACACTCACCTCCCTAAACCTCACTCCCATCCGGGTCACGGCACCAATGTAACTCCACCGGGCCTACTGCACCCAACCCGCTCCGAGCTGGGATTGAGTCAGCAACCTTCCGCATGGGAGTCGGTTGCTTTACCTCTAGCGTCTGTCGCTGGAGCACCTTTAGAGGTCAGAGGAGTGAGGTTTACCTGCACAGCACTTCACTAGCTGGCCTCTGCTACACTGGTATGATGGCTTGGCTCAGAGAAATGGTAAAGGTTGTTATTTTTTACTTAAAGTACTTTAATCGTCTTTCTTAGTGTAGCCGCTATTTTAGTAAGGGCAAACAATAATGCGTGAGTCCATTGTGAAACAGCAGCAGTCACCCTACACCAACTCACGGTCTTCCCTTACTGACCCCACCTACTCCCTTAGCTGCCTTAAATCCTGATTTGCATTGATCGAGTAAAACTCCTCAAAATCCAAACATTAATGCAAATACTCCAACATAAATAATATACAATAAAGCATGTACTCAAACATGAATAATATTTAAATCACAGAATTAACCTATTCATTAATAATAGAAAAAGGAAATGGCTCCAACACTTAAGTTATGTGTATACGGAAAGTATTCACACCCCCTTAAATTTTTCACTCTTTGTTATATTGCAGCCATTTGCTAGCCCCCCAAACTGACAGAAAAACATAGAATTGGCCACATTCATCTTTTCCTCGATTGCATCTAGTCGTCCTGTCCCTGCAGCTGAGATGAGCAGTGCCTGGTTTTCTCCACACATACCGCTTAGAATTAAGGCTATAAAGTTCTATCTTGGTCTCATCAGACCAGAGAATCTTATTTCTCACCATCTTGGAGTCCTTCAGGTGTTTTTTAGCAAACTCCATGTGGGCTTTCATGTGTCAGGCCACTCTGCCATAAAGTCCTGACTGGTCAAGGGCTGCAGTGTTGGTTAACTTTCTCCCATCTCGCGACTGCACCTTTAAGGGTCAGCCACAGTGATCTTTGGGTTCTTTTTCACCTCTCTCACCACAGCTCTTCTCCCCTGATAGCTCAGTTTGGCCGGACAGCCAGGTCTAGGAAGGGTTCTGGTCATCCTAATCGTCTTCCATTTGAGGATTATGGAGGCCACGGTGGTCTTGGGAACCATGGCCAAATCTGTGCCTTGCCACAATTCTGTCTCTAAGCTCTTCAGGCAGTTCCTTTGACCTCATGATTCTCATCGGCTCTGACATTCAATGTGATCTGCAATGTCTCATACAGACAGGTGTGTGGCTTTTCTCCAATAAGTCTAATCAAACACAGCTAGACTCAAATGAAGGCGTAGAACCATCTCAAGGAGGATCAGAAGAAATAGACAGCACCTGAGTTCAGTATATGAGTGTCATATCAAAGGGTCTGAGTACATAGGACCATGTGATATTTCAGTTTTTCTTGTTTAATAAATCTACAAAAATGTCAACAATTCTGTGTTTTTCTGTCAATGTGGGCTGCTGTGTGTACAGTAATAAGTAAAAATTCACTTAAATGGCTGCAGTATAACAAAGGCCCCGTTTGCACTGCTAGTTAAATGTGGGCCAATTCCGATTTCTTGCTCATATGTGACACAGATCAGATCTGTTTTATGACCTTGTAGACACAAAATGCATTCGGATAATCAGAGATGGGGTTCAGGCCTCCTTCATATGTGGAAATAAATCAGATATAAATCCGAGATGTGACAAATGCGACTATCATGTAAACCGGCAGATCGGATTTATTGAGGCATTCCGTTTTGTACATCATTAAACTTGAGACAATGCGGTACCTCTCCGCGACTCAACAACGTAGAAGGAAGTGCATGTGTGGAGACGCCGACGTGGTAAACAACAAGAGAGGAAACATGGAGGAGGAAAGTGGTCAGTGGTCGACGGCAAAAGCTACCTGCCTTCTAGCCCTGTGGGGAGATGAGACCATGGAGGACACCATATATAAACCATATGCGCGAGCTGCGATGACGGCCCTTTTCCCTCCTCCTCCTCCGCCTCAAAATCATTTTAAAGTTGGCCAAACTTCACATATTTCACAGAGCTAAAAGCAAGACAATTTCTTCCATCGTGGCTAGTGTGGCGCAGATGCTAGAACCCGCCTCTACGCATGTGCAACATCGTAAATTGTATGGCAAGTGTAAACACAAGAATCGGGTATGGGTCACAATTAAAAGAACGTGTAAACGGACAGGCAAACAAATCAGACAACCAATTGGAATTGGGCACCAAGACCTGACAGCGTAAACGGGACCAAAGTGTGAAAAGTTTAAGCCTGTTGTTTTTGATGCTGAAATCCATTCATGTTGGTGTTTTGTGCCTTCTAAACTGGGCTAATACTGTATTTCTCTTTTTTTCCTTTAGATGTGTTGGCCCTGAAAGAGGAGAGTGATGAACTGAATGAAATGAAAGAGAAAGATCAATATGAGAAACACCATGTGACCTGTTGTGGAAAGAGTTTCACTCAAGAACAAAACCTGGAAATCCACAGAGGAATCCACACTGGAGAGAAACCTTTCACCTGTCAACAATGTGGAAAGAGTTTCAACCTTAAAAAAAATCTTAAGGTCCACATGAGAATCCACACTGGAGAGAAGCCTTTCACCTGTCAACATTGTGGAAAGAGTTTCAGCCTAAAACAAAACCTTGAGGTCCACATGAGAATCCACACTGGAGAGAAGCCTTACAAATGCCAACAGTGTGGAAAGAGTTTTAGTCGAAAATCAACCCTTGATGCCCACATGAGAATTCACAGTGGAGCAAAGGCTTTCTCCTGCCAACAGTGTGGAAACAGTTTCCGCCAAAAACAAAAACTTCAGGTCCACATGAGAATCCACTCTGGAGAGACGCCTTACCAATGCCAACAGTGTGGAAAGAGTTTCATTCAAAAAACACACCTTACAGGACACATGAGAGTTCACACTAAAGAGAAACCTTACAAATGCCAACAGTGTGGAAAATGTTTCAGTTTAAAGCATAACCTTAAGCTCCACATGAGAATCCACACTGGAGAGAAGCCTTACCAGTGCCAACAGTGTGGAAAGAGTTTTAATCGTAAAGAAAACCTTAAGCTCCACATGAGAATCCACACTGGAGAGAAGCCTTACCAATGCCAACAGTGTGGAAAGAGTTTTAGTCAAAAAGCAACCCTTGATGCCCACATGAGAATTCACAGCGGAGTAAATGCTTTCACCTGCCAACAGTGTGGAAAGAGTTTCGGTCAAAAACAAAAACTTCAGCTCCACATGAGAATCCACTCTGGAGAGAAGCCTTACCAATGCCAACAGTGCGGAAAGCGTTTCATTCAAAAAACACACCTTACAGGACACGAGAGGGTTCACACTAAAGAGAAACCTTACAAATGCCAACAGTGTGGAAAATGTGTCAGTTTAAAACATAACCTTAAGCTCCACATGAGAATCCACACTGGAGAGAAGCCTTACCAATGCCAACAGTGTGGAAAGAGTTTCAATCGTAAAGAAAACCTTGCAGGACACATGAGAGTTCACATTAAGGAGAAACCTTACAAATGCAGCCTTATACCTGCACACGACGTGGAAAGAGCTTCAGTCAGAAAGCAACCCTTTATGTCCACGTGGGAATTCACAGTGGACTAAATGCTTTCCCCTGCCAACACTGTGGAAAGAGTTCTAAAAACAGAAACTTCAGGTCCACATGAGAATCCACTCTGGAGAGAGGTCTTACACAAATGAAAAGAGAAAACAAAGAGAAAGTTTTAAATGAACGATCATCATGTTATAAATGTATAACTTTGGTTGTTGAAATGGCTCAATGTGTCTGAAAGGTGTGCACTGATCAGGGTAAAGTCTGGGACTCACCAAGCCAACGGTAAACCATCAGTGAACAGTTACTCGGCTAGTTTGTTCTGTGTGTTCCACATTAGTCAGGCTCATGTTGGTGAAAGTAAACCTGCATCTGCGCCAGTGTGGCTGTGAGAGAGTGTGCTCTGATTGGCTGTTCATCTACAATTCAGAGCATGAGGACAAAAACCAAACTGATTGAATGAGGCATTGACGCAAGCAGAGCCAAAAAACCAAACCGAAAAGCAGAAAAAGTGACAATTTCAGACAAAATCTGGTTGAAACCTCACCTAGCGAACTTTTGGAGGGAGTTAAGGCTCCTAAATAACTTTGACTTACCATTGGTTTATGTCGATTACGCTATTATTGGGTTTGTTCTGGAGCCATGGGGGTGGGGGTAGGATGATTCTAAGGGCATACGCAGTTTTGAGGCCCCCAGACTTGCTATTAGGCAGCCCAACGCTCCTGGTTTTTACTTTCGTCCATGAGCACACCCTCGAAAACTTGCTGTCCCCTTTACTACACCTTTATGACGTTTACAACCAACAAATGAAAAGACAAGAGACGAACAAGTAATATTTAATGTAAATAAGACACGCTTTCAAAAATATAACTTTGTTCTTCTTCTCTCTCAGCTGCCATGATTATTGTGTTGTACAAAGTGACACGTTTACAACCCAGCCCACTGCAGCATTGGTGTCGGGAGTGTTCAAATACAGTATACCGTCACTCAGCCTTTGCGAAACTATTTTTGCCCTCAAACGAAAATGAACTTTGCTTGAAGTATACCGAGGCCTTAACAGTAATGCATGTGATTACATAGAAAAACAATGGAGATATAAGACACCGTCCCATCTCGTGGTCCATTCACTGCACACACTGCTACTTTACAGGTGGATGAACCTTCCGTGCTTCCATTTTCATTCATTTTATTGTACAATTATTGATTTTCTGTTGTTGTTGTTTTAGGAGAGGGTTGGGCTTTACCTCTCATTTTAATATTTTATTATTCTGTTGATTTTGTACTTTTATATCACAGGAAGCTCTTCAGTTCTGTTGCTGATTGTGATAAAACACTTCTGCCTGTTTAAAATAAACAGAAAAACCCAACACCTGTGTATTTGATCATTATTCCTGTTGTATTGAACCATGACTTGCATGCGTCACATCTCCAATTCTGCAACCCGCTACATAGTTTGACTATTTTCCACAATGGTGACTTGTTCTCATTTAACTTGTCTTAAATACCTTGTATATATCTTGTAAAGCTGCCACAATTTACACTGTACATACTGACTTCTTCACTGAAAGCAGCAGATATAAAAATCTAAAATAAAAATACACCACCTAGATCTTCAACCATTATTTAAAATGATGCCTTACACCTGCCAAGATTGTGGAATAAGTTTCATTCATAAACAAAACCTGAAGGTCCACATGAGGGTTCACACTGGAGAGAAGCCTTACACATGCCAAGACTGTGGAATAAGTTTCACTCAAAAAGCAACTCTTGAAACCCACATGGGAATTCACCTGCCAACAGTGTGGAAAGAGTTTCAGTCAAAAACGAAAGCTTGCCAACACTGCGGAAAGACTTTCAGTCAATACATAACCCTTAAATTTCACTTAAGAGTTCACACCGGAGAGAAGCCTTACATCTGCCAGTGTGGGAAGAGTTTCACTCAAAAAGGACACCTTACAAAACACATGACAATCCACACCAAAGAGAAGTCTTGCACAAATAAGAAGAAATCTTAAGACTCCCATTCACACCGAGAAAATGTGGAAAGTGTTGAATGTGAATAAATCCCAGAGGGTGGACGGCCATTTAAGTTGGTTCTGCACCATTTTTGGTCCCGGCTGGGTCAGTTGGTGTTTCTGTGTGGAGTTTGCATGTTCTCCCTGTCGATTAAATGTTTGGTAGGGACATTTCAGTAATTGGTGGATATTGGTGGGGACATGTCCCCTCCATCCATGCCAATTCTACGACCTTGCCAAGCTTACAATTAAATGTTATATTAGGAATCACCAATGGAATTAAACAGCTGTCTATTTAGTTTCATTTTAGACGTTCGAATCAGACAAAATCTGCAGACGCTTGTGAAAACAGGTAGTAGAGTTTAGGTTCTTACCACTGTCTTGCTTTCTGGGGGTCGGTGGAGCTGCTCTTCAGTGGTCCTTCAGCAGTGACATTTGCTTTGAGCTGATCTGAATAATTTTTTATTACTTAGTATTACACCAGTCTACTACCACTATTCTGCTCCCTTATGTTTTGAGTCTGTTCCAAATGATCACATTTTCTTATGTTACTTCCAGGTCTTAATTTGTGCCGGAACACTTCGGATCCGAATCCGGCACCTCTGAAACTCCCCGCTCTTCACCTCTACATTCTCGGGTAACATGCTAGATCCGTTACCCCGATCTGTTCCAGGACCTCGCAAGTCACAAATTAAGCACTGGTTACTTCCCTGTTCGTTCTTGTAAAACTGCTTTAACACAGTCTACGTTGTATAAACTGTTATAGCCCTGCTGAAGAATCCAGCTTAAACCAGCCTAGGCTGGTTGGCTGGTTTTAGCTGGTTGACCAGCCTGGTTTTAGAGGGGTTTTGGCCATTACCAGGCTGGTTTTCAGCCATTTCCAGCCTGGTCTTAGCTGGTCAGGCTGGAAAATGACCAGCTAAAACCAGCTTGACCAGCCTGGTTTAAGCTGGACATAGCTGGTTTTGGCTGGGCTCCCAGCCTGGCTAGGCTAGTCAAGCTGGTTTTAGCTGGTGATCTCCCAGCCTGACCAGCTAAGACCAGGCTGGAAATGGCTGGAAACCAGCCTGGAAATGGCCAAAACCCCTCTAAAACCAGGGTGGTCGACCAGCTAAAACCACCCAACCAGCCTAGGCTGGTTTAAACTGTTTTTTTTTCAGTAGGGAGCCTATAAGGTGATAATCAGGTTTGATAAAAATACATGTAGCTAGATCTTCAACAGAGGATCATTTAAAGTCAAGTATCTTTTATAGAAAATATACACGTAGTTCTTAACACTGTCTTCTTAAAACAATGGGTTTCATGCACTAATAACAGCTTATTTATTATTATTATTAATATACGCTCATCTAAACCTCTATAAACTATCTCACATATTTTTATTCCAGCCATTGTTATTAAATGTTTAAATAGCCTGTTAATAAATGGTCATATAAACTTGTATGTCATGTATGTAATTTGCATATATTGCCATGTATCAGATTTTTTGTTGGGATTAATTGATTGACACAAATCATAAACTATAAAATCATCTCACAGAACGGTTTATTTCAGGCTGTGCTAATTGATAATACAAGAGCTTTTCGATGTTACTGCGTTAGTAATTTGAATGATACAATTATATAGTTTCTGAATTTCTTCTTTTTCGTAAAGGATAAGGCTTTTGTTTTGGTAAGCGAGCATGACGTCATTAACCCGCGCCGCTGCGCTACTTCATCTGCGCTTTGGCTGAAGAAGGGTTGGTGTCTAAATGGGTTTAAAATGAAATGTAACATTGTTAAGCTTTAAATAGCATCACAGAACAGTGATTTGTGAAAATCTGCGGCTCATTGCGCTTCCTGTATCGTCAATCAGTTTATCAAACAAGATTTATCACAGTAAGTAGATGAAATGAGCTTCTAGAATCTACGAGTCAATTGAATCAAATGCTTCGATAAACGATTCACTGAATCGCCGCGCGCATCAGTGTAAATAAACAACAAAAACAAACATGACATATTTTACAGTATAATTAAACGACTTTTAGATATATTGTACAAATCTGTTAAAACTATTCACAGAGTATAAATGCTAAACTTCATGTAGTTTGTGTTCTTATGTTGTGCTTCAGTAACTGACTGTGAATGATTCTCTTCCAGTACACTAACTAGTGCACTAGAGAAGTGATTGAGACACAGACAGAGGTTTAGTCTTGATTTCTTCTTCTTTGTGTTGATTCTTCTCCTCTTAAACAGACAGAGAAACTCCTGCTGAAGCGACTGAGCTCCACTATTATAAAGATGGCCTTTATTAAAGAGGAGAGTGAAGACCTGAAGATTGAAGGAAACATTCAGAGTCAAACATGAAGATCCTGAGAAACTAACAGGTAAAAAGAAATGGTGAAATGAGCAGAAAGATGACAGACGCCACTGAGGATTACAGCAGGGCTGCCAACTTTTGATTTTAGCTTGAAGTTCGACTTTTTGCCCCGCCCCCACATAAAGCCACGCCCCATTTATTTATACATACTTTTTACAAAATATTTATTATAAATAAGAGTATTGTTGCTATTATACAATTATTATATTCTAAATACATGAAAGAAAAAATCTGTTCTAACTGTACAATGTAAAGACACAACTGAATACTACTGAAAAAAACAGCTTAAACCGGCCTAGGCTGTTGGCTGGTTTTAGCTAGTTGACCAGCCTGGTTTTAGAGGGGTTTTGGCCACTTCCAGGCTGACCAGCCTGATTTAAGCTGGACATAGCTGGTTTTGGCTGGCCTCTCAACCTGGCTAGGCTGGTCAAGCTGGTTTTAGCTGGTCATCTCCAAGCCTGACCAGCTAAGACCAGGCTGGAAATGGCTGGAAACCAGCTTGGAAGTGGCCAAAACCCCTCTAAAACCAGGCTGGTTGACCAACTAAAACCAGCCAACCAGCCTTTGCTGGTTTAGGCTTTCTTTTTTTAGTAGAGAAGTGATATGCTAAGATCATTTAATAAATCTTTTGCATAAATATATTAATTTCAGGACAGCCTGGTGGCTTAGTGGTTAGCAATGTCACCTCACAGCAAGAAGGTCATTGGTTCGAGTCTCGGCTGGGTCAGTTGGTGTTTCTATGTGGAGTTTGCATGTTCTCCCCTGTGTTGGTGTGGGTTTCCTCCGGGTGCTCCGGTTCCCCCACAGTCCAAACACATGCGCTATAGGGGAATTGATGAACTTTATGCGAGTGTATGGATGTTTCCCACTACTGGGTTGTGGCTGGAAGGGCGTTTGCGGCGTAAAACATTTGCCAGAACAGTTGGCGGTTCATTCCGCTGTGAAATAGAGAGTAAGATGATTTATAGAATTATCTGTTGTGTTGTCTTAAGGGGCTCACACACCGGATGTGCCGCTCGGCGCCGGGCCGCATCACGCCACACAGCGCCATGCATTTTAGGGTGCTTTCACACCTGTCAATCGATTCATTAGTTCTGAAACAGGCATTAACATTGTTACATTGCTGCTCTTTGTTCTTGGTGCGGTTCGCTTTCACACGGCAAAGTTTCTAAACGGACCAAAAGAGCTAAAACAAGTCACGTGTGTGTAAACTCTCCTCACATTGGTCAGAGTCCCGCTCAGCTGGTGGTGTTTGACAGTGTGTGCGCGACGTGTCTGAAGAGCGAGGAGGGATGCGGTGGGGAGGGATGAGAATGGTGCGCGACGTATTTGAGGACCGGGAGGGAGACGCGCAATTTACGGAAGATTTCGTTTGCAATCATTAGTTTGCGGGCACTTCCGAGAGTCTCTGTGCATTTGCGGGAGACTCCTGAAACTTCCGGGAGACTTGGGATGTCTGGAATGACCTCCCATCCTCACTATTTTCTCTTCATATAGCCGTATGCCTGTTACATATCCATAAAACACTGTGATATAGCCGAGCTCGGATCGTATGTCTTTCTCACTACAGTGATCCACTCCAGAGTTCGTTTCAATCGAGCCTAGACCACCTCATTCAGGCGATCTCGGAGCGATTGTTTTGCTGCGGATCCGAGCGCAATTGCTGGATTCACATATGCCAAACGAACCGCGCTAACTAGACAAACGAGACCGGTTCAGAAAAAAAAGTCTAGGTGTGAAAGCACCCTTAGAATTCTAGACATAGGTTTCTATCGATGTACACACATCGTCGCAAGTCAGCAGCTGTCTGCTGCACCCAGCCACGACTCAGGACACTGTTCATATTTCTGCCACGCCACAGAGCGCCATCTGAATAGTTTCCTTTTTTTTTAACATTTATTTTTGGCCTTTATTAAGCGGATAGGACAGTTTTACAGACAGGAAGCGAAGTGGGAGAGAGAGAGAGGGGGTAGGGACGGGAAATGTCCACGAGCCGGGATTCGAACTCGGGACGCCCTGAAGTGCTACTGCACCATATGTCAGCGCACTAACCACTAGGCTATTGCACTGACAAATAGTTTCATTTTAAAAAACAATGTGCGCGTCTGGTGTGTGATACTTTCAACTGTCATGTGCGCGCAGTGTTGCGCATCTGGTGTGTGACGCCCTTTGGACCAGACTTAAGGCCAAGAATTAGGTTTATTAAGGGTAAATTCCCTGACTTCATCCTTCGTTTCTGCTTCATACAAAAAAAAATCTATCAGGAGATATGCTAATCAAAATAAGGTCATCATCATATTATTAACACTTTAGTTTAGTCGACTTCCAAAACTCACTGTGTTCCCACATCTGAACATGAAAGGCTGTTACCCCTGCCATAAAGCGCAGCCCCTCTGAAATGTGCATCTATTAACTGAAATAGATCATTTTTTAACAACAGCATCATGACACTGAGTGAACCCTTTCCTTACAGAAGATTACAGATTTTCGCTAACATTTATTTGTAAACAGTGTGTTTTACAATGCGTTTCACTTACCGTTTTTGCCTTATCCATCAAGATATTAATCATATTACGTTTTAATCTATTATGGTTTCTATGTAGACTGAGAATCCTAATGAAAGTCTGTGAACAGGGTGTATTTTACGGCAAGGGCAGAGGCGTTTCTCGGCACAACACCTGTTGCACAACACATGAGCGGCGCGTGAGAAGCACCTACTTTTTTTCGGCATGCATGTTCACAAGTGGGATTCATACCGAGAGCGGGAATGCATCGCGTCAGCGTCAAGCAGGAGCGGAGCGAGAGGCACGCGGGGATGTATTCTGCGTTGGTTTGGTTGCACATAGAGAATAACATCTTTATATAACGATAAAAGTCTTTAAAACCGTCTTTCTTTAATAAAAAAAAACACTTCACGTGAATTTCTGCCAGATGCGTGAGAGTTGGCAGCCCTGGATTACAGGACTTGGCACAGCTCAAAGTTGTGAGAAACAGTCTCTGCATTGCTTTCCTTATAGACATCTAGTTTTGTTCCTATAAACTAGACTAAACTTCTATTTCTCTTAATTTGCTTTAGATGTGTTGGTGCTGAAAGAGGAGAGTGATGAACTGAATGAGGTGAAAGAGAAAGATCAATATGAGAAACACCATGAGATCATGAAATCAATGAAGATGGAAAAGACTCATGTAATGATGGAAGACGGAAGCACCAAATCCACCCGTCCTTTCAGCTGTTGTGATTGTGGAAAGAGTTTCAGCCAAAAACCAAACCTGGATGTCCACAGAAGGATTCACACAGGAGAGAGGCCTTTTACCTGCCAACAGTGTGGGAAGAGTTTCAATCAGAAACAAAAACTTGAGTTCCACACGAGGGTTCACACTGGAGAGAAGCCTTTTACCTGTCAGCAATGTGGAAAGAGTTTCGCTCAACAGACAAACCTCAAGGTCCACATGAGAGTTCACACCAGGGAGAGACCTTACACCTGCCAGGATTGTGGAAAGAGTTTCTTCCACAAACAAAACCTTAAGGTCCACGTGCGGGTCCACACTGGAGAGAAGCCTTACATTTGCCAGCAGTGTGGAAAGAGCTTCAGTCAAAAAACAAATCTCGACGCTCACGTGGGAACTCACAGTGTAGTAAACCCCTTCATCTGCCATCAGTGTGGAAAGAGTTTCAGTCATAAACAAAATCTTAAAATACACATGAGGGTTCACACTGGAGAGAAGCCTTACAGCTGCGGGCAGTGTGGGAAGAGTTTCAGACAATACCCATCCCTTAAAATCCACATAAGAATTCACACTGGAGAGAAGCCTTATACCTGCCTGTGTGGGAAGAGCTTCACTCAAAAAGGACAACTTAAAAAACACATGCTAATCCACGATAAGACGCAGCCTGTAGGCTGAATTACACTTCTGCGCGGAGTAAGGGTGTAACGATACACTCAGCTCACGATACATTGTGTATCACGATGTAATGTTCACGATACGATGTGTATCAGGATACTTAGATCTATTAGGATATTTATTTAAAAAACATTACGAATGTTCAATGTATTTCTTATAACAGACGTCATAACGTAATAAGATCGTCATAACGCCACAAAGCTTATTGTGACATTTTTGCATCGCAATAAACTG
This sequence comes from Danio aesculapii, assembly GCF_903798145.1. Taxonomy (NCBI): domain Eukaryota; kingdom Metazoa; phylum Chordata; class Actinopteri; order Cypriniformes; family Danionidae; genus Danio; species Danio aesculapii. The sequence goes on along the minus strand of NC_079438.1, from coordinate 3,398,248 downwards.
TACCACAATAAACGGTCACAATAACCAGTCTGACGCATTCTGAATGGAAGTTTATGCAGAGAAAAGTGTAGTGTGACCGCAGCTTCATGCTACTTTACTGTGCAAGTAGCTCAAACTCGCTCATTCAGAGGCGGGAACTGGCGAACATACAATAACTTTAATCATAAAGTAAACACAAAGCAAAAGTTCCTATTTTGAACTCCTCAACGAGACTTGACACACTCGCTCCTCCCCCACGGCTCTCAGCTCCGCCCACACTTGTCAGCGATACCAAGCGGGTATCGTCACGGTGCATAGTTACATTTTTTGAGAGGTGCATGTAAGCTTCGGTGTCAGCCTCGGCGAATGGTCTGCTGCCGTGCAAAGGCTGTGCCGGACCATCCTCGTGCACTCGATGCAGAAGTATAAACCAGTCTTTACACAACTGAAAAGAAACCGTAAGATTAACGCAGATAAGCTTGTTCGTAAATAACTTCACTGATTCGAGTCTCGGCTGGGTCAGTTGGTGTTTCTGTGTGGAGTTTACATGTTCTCCCTGTGTTGGCGTGGGTTTCCTCCGGGTGCTCTGGTTTCCCCCACATGTCCAAAGACATGCGGTATAGGGGAATTGGGTAAGCTAAATTCTCCGTAGTGTATGAGTGTGTATGGATGTTTCCCAGTGATGGGTTGCAGCTGAAAGGGCATGCGCTGCGTAAAACATGTGCTGGATGAGTTGGTGGTTCATTCCACTGTGGCGACCCCAGATTAATAAAGAGACTAAGCCGAAAAGAAAATGAATGAATGAATAATTCTATACTAAACATTTCATCTTTAAGCTACAAATGTATCATTCATTGTACTCAAACTCCCCCAGACCTACACAGCGGAATGAACCGCCAACTATTCCTATTTCATTCACACATATACACTACTGACAATTCCCCTATAGCGCATGTGTTTGGACTTTGGGGGAAACCGGAGCACCTGGAGGAAACCCACACCAACACGGGGAGAACATGCAAACTCCACACAGAAACACCAACTGACCCAGCCGGGACTCAAACCAGCGAACTTCTTGCTGTGAAGCTATCCTACCCACTGCGCCACAGTGACACCCCCAGCCTAAACTCTTACTCTGGAAATACTTTTACCTGCACCTTTACATTGATGGACACTCATCATTCTCAAGGACATTATACACACTCTTCCACCAAGGCAGTTTGAGTGCTAGTTCAGATCCAGAGTCTACTTCCAAACCTGTGGAGACCCCTGAAAAGACGGCAACAAGCTGAATTCCGCAACGTGACTGTAAACTTGTGGATTAAACTGTCTTTATATTGGTCTGCTGTGAAATGGGTCAATATTAAATAATAGAATATTAGTCCTTGTTGTGTGGGTGCTTTCAATGAATGCAAATCAGTGTATATAATATGATAAACATGTACAACATAAATCTAACCAACTGATTTTTACTTTCACTTTTGCCTGATTTCCACTCTGCCGAGTTGTAAAATCACACATCACACTGTAAGAATGGCTGAGCTAAGTGATGATAGAAGAGCTTTCGATTCCACAGCATTCTTTAGCTTAACTAAACAAACAAAATATAACTTCTGAATTCGTTTTTAATATAATGTTTGCGCGCAGATAAGACTTTTATTTTGGCATGACGCCATGAGACCGCGCCATCGCGCTGCTCCATCTGTGATCCGGCTGAAGACATGTTTGCAAATATCTGATCATTTCAAAATGGTTTTATTGTGGAATGTAACGCTGTTGAGCTTTATTTAACGGCGTAGAAGTTTAATCTGTAGAAATCTGCGTTTCATTTCGCTTTCTGTGTCGTCAATCAGTTCACCAAAGGAGAATTATCACAGTGAGTAGATGAAAATGAAACTACGAGTCAAATGAATCAAATGCTTCGATAAACGATTCACTGAATCGCCGCGTTCTGGCTTCACCAGCTGGTCAATCGGTGTGAATGAACAACAAACGTACTAACTACATATTTCATAAAAACAACAAGAAACATGACACTTTACAAATAATGTGTAATTTAAAGCCTTTTAAATGTAGTGTACTAACCATTAATGATAAACTAGTTTGTGTTCTGATGTTTTTTTTCTGATCATATTTAAGTGCAAAGCTCATTTAACTATTTACAGGGGTGATTGCCATTTCAGTGCACACTAGCTAGTGAGCTAGAGAAGTGATTGAGACACAGACAGAGGTTTAGTCTTGATTTCTTCTTCTTTGTGTTGATTCTTCTCCTCTTAAACAGACAGAGAAACTCCTGCTGAAGCGACTGAGCTCCACTATTATAAAGATGGCCTTTATTAAAGAGGAGAGTGAAGACCTGAAGATTGAGGAAACATTCAGAGTCAAACATGAAGATCCTGAGCAGCTAACAGGTTGGCTTTCATTCTCAAAGATAAACTCAGTCATTTGATTCACATTCAGATCTGCAGATCTACACTAATGTTCTTAAATAAAGCTATATATATATATTTGTAGTTGGCATTTCTGTGTGGAGTTTGCATGTTCTCCCTGCGTTCTTGTGGGATTGGAGGAAGTTAAGAGAAAGCCAGGATTTGATTTCTGCTAAGCAGACAGTAAGGGATGACGGTGGACAATAAGAAGAGGGTTTGCCAGAGAGATAGAGCTGGGTGTCCTCCGCATAGCAATGAAACTGTATGTTGTATTTACAGAGAATATTACCAAGTGGAAGGAGATAGATGATAAAATGCAGGGGCCCCAGGACTGAGCCCTGGGGTACACCCGAAGAAACTGTATATCTGCTAAATAAGTTAGCGGTTCATTCTGCTGTGGCGACCCCAGATTAAAGTAAATGATCTACATGTGTTTATATGTATTTTTATATTGTGGGTGAGGCATAGCTAAAATGGTTCATTCAATTAAATATTGTCAGGCCAATAATTTTCATAATTCTTTTATGTACATTTGCATCTCTTCACACATTATCCGCCATGTGCGCACGAGACAATCACAGTCGCTGTTAAAACAAATGTCGAATCAAAACTTTTTTAAAATCCTGAATCAATATTGGAGAGTTAGTTTTGCACGCTGGCTGAAGTATTTCTGTTACACAGGTCATGTTCGGTGTTAAAACTCTTTTAGTCATGTAGAGCTGATGTAGATTGTGTTGTTATGAATGGGTTATATGCACAGAAGTGTTGTTTAGCCATTGAAATCTCCCGCTGAAAGATTGATGTGACTATTTCAGTTTTCATAAGGTGCTTTTACAGCATAGATAATGTAGATTTATATTCAGTTTAACAACAAAACATCAGTAAATAGCGCCTAGCCTGCTTTACTGAGCTGAAGTTGCTTTTATATTCAGATTGGGTCATTTTTGAACAATGACAGCCTGTGAGACGCTCACTATATTGTTTACCGCTACTCTGAATATTCAGATGAAATAGCATGTAAGCATGGCTTAGTAATAAGTTATAAATAATAATAAATAAATGCACGCCGCTAGCCTACCACTAGCTACATTTCTAGCTGACGAATGACATGAACTAGTGGGTTGTCTGCTGTCATCTTTATGGTGCGCATTTGTGTTTCAGGAGGCGTGGCTTTGAATGGCAGGGGAGGCATTGGTTTTAAAGATATTATGCTAACCGGTTAGCATTCTGACAGACCACCTACTGCACATTTAAAGAGTGTAATTATTTATGCCATGTTAAAGGACAGTGGGTTTTAAGTCACCAAAAAACTTAGCAGTCTGTTTCCCACCATGTCCATCCCAAATCTCTGTCAAGCGACACCGTCTGAAGGAAATTCACTCTCATTCTCCCTCATTACAGAGGAATAAATATCCAAACCAATATACCAACCAATCAGGAGTCAAATGTGGACATTCCACTGAGACTGCGCTACATGGTCACTGAAGCCCTGCAGATTCCCAAAGCAGGTTCTAAATCATCTATTCTGCTTCTACTGGACCCGTCTGCTGCTTTTGATACGGGGAATCCCCAGATTCTACTGTTCACCCTCTCCTCAATGAACATCACTAGAACTCCACTCTGCTAGTTAAAGTCTAAAACACAGGTGTCAATTCCAGTTCCTGAAGGGCCGCAGCTCTGCACAGTTTAGTTCCAACCCTGCTCCAACACACTTACCTGTAGGTTTCAAGCAAGCCTGAAGGACTCAATTAGTTTGATTAGGTGTGTTTATTTAGGGTTGGAACTAAACAGTGCAGAGCTGCGGCCCTCTAGGAACTGGAATTGACACCTGTGGTCTAAAAGAGGAGGACAGGTGTGGCCTGGAGGGGACAGGTATCCAAAGCTTATAAGCTGGACACTGAGGTACCTCAGGGATCTGTTCTTGATCACCTACTATTGTCTATTTATGCCACATCACTTTCATCCAATCACATGGTTTCTCTTAACGTTGTTTGGCCGTCGACACATAGCACTATCTTTTATTTCTTCTAGATGACCTAACGGTAGTTGCAAGGATCTCGCACTGCCTGGGGGATATCTTGACTTGGACGAAAGACCAACACTTACAGCTTAATCTGACTAAAACTTCTTGTATTTCCTGCAACTCCACAAATTCAACACAATTTCTCTATATCCTGGGATCATCTACTACCCAAGTAATAGATGTAAGGAATCTTGGGGTAATCCCAGATCAGGGGTCACCAAACTTGTTCCTGGAGGTCTGGTGTCCTGCAGATTTTAGCTCCAACCCTAATCAAACACACCTGAACAAGCTAATCAAGGTCTTACTAGGTATACTTGAAACACCCAGGCAGCTGTGTTGAGGCAAGTTGGAGCTAAACCCTGCAGGGCACCGGACCTCCAGGAACAAGATTGGTGACCCCTGTCCAAGATGATCAGCTGCCCTTCAAAGAGCACATTGCTAGCACAGCTCGATCATGCAAGTTTGCACATTTCAACATCAGAAAGACCCTTCCTAACAGATCTAGTCCAAGCTGTTGTCTGAACTGTAATGCTCTTCTAGCTGAACTCCCATCTTGCAGCCTGCAGCTCGTCTGGTCTTCAATGAGCCCAAGATGCTCCACGTAACACCTCTCTTTACCTCTCTGCATTGGTTACCAGTCGAGGCTCACATCAAGTTCAAATCATTGATGCTTGCTTACAGGACAGCCCCTGGCACTGCTCCCTCTTTACCTTCACCTGCTCCTGAAGGTCTACATCCCCTCCAGGAGCCTCAAGTTAGTCTTAAGTGAGCTCCTCCTCATGGTACCATCACAGAGAGCCTCTAAGTCACTTTCCAAAACTTTTTCATTCAGTGTTCCTCACTGGTGAAATGAATTTCCCATTCTGACACTAGTCGACTTCGAGATGGGTTTTTTCGCTATAACCTGAGCACCTTAAAACACTTTCCCTCCTTGCTCTAGCTCCTAATTGACTGAGCCCTAATGGTTAATTGTATAATCCGCACTTGTCATGAATATTGCCTCCTCTTGTAGAATCGATGAAAGCCTCCTCAACTGTAAGTTGCTTTAGACCAGGGGTCACCAATCTTAGCCCTGGAGGGCCGGTGTCCCTGCAGGGTTTAGCTCCAACTCTCCTCAACACACCTGCCTGGATGTTTCAAGTATACCTAGTAAGACCTTGATTAGCTAATTCAGGTGTGTTTCATTAGGGTTGGAGCTAAAATCTGCTTTAGACAAAAGCGTCTGCTAAATGACTAACTGTATATGTTTTCATGACTGGTGTTTTGTGTTTTTTAAACTGGGCTAAACTTGCATTTCTTTTCTCCACTTTAGATGTGAAAGAGGAGAGCAATGAACTGAATGAGATGAAAGAGAAAGATCATAATGGGAAACACCATGATTTCATGATTGTTGAGAAATCTACGAAGACGATAAAGACTCGGGAAACCAAATCTAAGCGTCTTTTCACTTGTTGTGATTGTGGAAAGAGTTTCAATTATAAACAAAACCTGGAAGTTCACAGAAGGATTCACACTGGAGAAAAACCTTATCAATGCCAACAGTGTGGAAAGAGTTTCAGTCAAAAAATACAACTCGAAGGCCACATGGGAGTTCACACTGGAGTAAATCCTTTCACATGCCAAGAATGTGGAAAGAGTTTCAATCGTAAACAAAACCTTAAGGTCCACATTAGAGTTCACACTGGAGAGAAGCCTTTCAAATGCCGACAGTGTGGGAAGAGTTTCAGTCAGCAAAAGAACCTTGACAGCCATTTGGTAATTCACACTGGAGTAAATCCTTTTGCCTGCCAACAATGTGGGAAGACTTTCAATCATAAGCAAAACCTTAAGGTCCACATGAGAATCCACACCGGAGAGAAGCCTTACCAATGCCAACAGTGTGGAAAGAGTTTCAGCCAAAAAACACACCTTGAAGCCCACATAGGAATTCACACTAGAGTAAATCCTTTCGTCTGCCAACAGTGTGGAAAGAGTTTCAATCAAGAACAAAACCTTAAGGTCCACATGAGTGTTCACACTGGTAATAAGCCTTATATCTGCCAGTGTGGAAAGAGTTTCATTCGAAAAGGACAACTTGAAAAACACATGATCATTCACACTGAAGAGAAGCCTTACACAAATATTAATAAATCATAGGACATAGCTCTATGAAAATCTGGTGGAAGGCCAACTGTTTAATGCGCTGCATCCTTTTAGGTATTAAAAACTTTGGTTGTTTTAATGTCACATTGGCTACATTTACATACACCCAGATAATCCATTTGTAAACAGGGTTGACTGTTCAATCAGATTGAAAAATGTTCATGTGAACCCATGATCCAATTGAGCTCAATCCAATTGAATGTTCAAATGAATGTAGAATTAGGAAATCCAAAGGATCTTGGAGAATTGGCACTACCTGACTTTATACTGTCTTTTCATGTTATTATTGGGATAATTTTTTTTATTTATTAACTTATTAATTGGCCCCTGATGAATAAAGGGACTAAACCGAAGGATAATTAATGAATGAACTAATTAATATATTTACCTGGTTTTATTTTCCACCTAATTTTGTATTTTTGTCCATTTTAACCAGTGTTTATGTTCTGGTTTTACATGTAACAGGCCTACTTGTATTAACTTGTAATATCTGTTCATATTACTTTAACATCTACTGGAAGAAAACAATAAAACCTTAAATCACAAATAAAATATTGAATGCAATTTTAAATGATAGCAGTAAAACAATTACCAGTCACATAAATAGCCTGATTATACATGAAACTGGGGGGATATACCAGCAGTGAGCATGATTTCTGCACTATATTGGTCTTAATATTTAATATATTCAGAGAATTTTGCACAACAAACATCCGCCTGTGTTGAAAAATCACAAAGAAGTAAGAATGGCTGTGCTAACTGATGACTTTAATTTTTAATTTCACTGCATTCTTAAGTTGAATGAGACAAACATGATGTAATTTCTGAATTAGATACTGATTTTCGGATTTGTTTTGAGTGTAAACAGATTTTTATATTCCATATATATAATCATAGTATCTATGGAGTGTAAATAAGACCTTTATTTTGGTAAGACGGCGTGACGTCATGAGCCCGTTGCTCTGCGCTGCTTCGCCTGAGATTCAGCAGAAGAAAGGTTGTGTTTTCAAAATGGTTCACATCATGGAATCAACACCGTTAAGCTTTATTTAATATTTTTGAATGTTAATTTGTGAAAAGCCGCGACTCATTTCGCTCAATCGGTTCATCAAGCGAGAATTATCACAGCAAGCGGATGAAAATGAGCATTTAGAGACTACGAGTCAATTGAATCAAATGCTTGATAAATGATTCACTGAATCGCCGCGTTCTGACACCTGCTGGTCAATCGCGCTAAATGAACAACAAACACAAACATGAGGTATCTTTTACAAACAGTGTATATTAAATGCTTTTAAACGTATTATACAGATATTCCCGAAGCATCAGTGCTCAACTTCATGTATAGTTTGTGCTCTTATAGTTTTATTTGACTGATGAGGAGCTGTGCTTTATTAAATGAGTGATTCTCCTCCAGTGCACACTGACTAGTGAGCTAGAGAAGTGATTGAGACACAGACAGAGGTTTAGTCTTGATTTCTTCTTCTTTGTGTTGATTCTTCTCCTCTTAAACAGACAGAGAAACTCCTGCTGAAGCGACTGAGCTCCACTATTATAAAGATGGCCTTTATTAAAGAGGAGAGTGAAGACCTGAAGATTGAGGACACATTCAGAGTCAAACATGAAGATCCTGAGCAGCTAACAGGTTGGTTTTCATTCTCACAGCTCAACTCAGTCATATGATCCTCATTAAGATCTACACTAATGATGAAGATCCTACAGACATTTGTTATGATGTGTTCATTTGAGGAAAATAATGCAGAAATAGTCATTTATTTAGAGAAAACACTGGGGGAAATGGTTAAATCAATTAAGCATCAGTGTCTAACTAACACTAAATGTTGATCACCAACATTAAACACTAACAACATTAACACTAAAGATGATCACCTTTACATGTGTTGTCTGCTAGTGTTCACTGTTCTGCTGTCTTGTAAATAACTGGTTCTGGTTGGATTAAAACTACTCATGTTTCAGAGGCTCAGAAGCCGTTTTCACACAGTGATACTGGTAAATATCCGGAAAATTACCGAAACGACTTTACCGGTAAATTTAAGAAAGCGCTGTTCACACAGAACGTAACGGAATTTTTCTGGAAAAGAGCATTCACACATCCATTCCAAAATACAGGTAAATTCTGACATCATTAAGCAGAAATGAGCTGTAAACGGCTGCGCTTGTGTTTGTGAACATTCGGCTTCATCACAAACCCTGTGTCTGGATACTTATTGCGAACAACTTCGATAAAACATATAAAGGAACACTTTCGCGTGTCGAGATGTACATAATATGTGTGTGTGCTGACGCTCACCGGCTGTTTCACGTGCACACAACTGAAGCAGAGCTTGAAGGTAAATAAACAGCGGTTTATCATCAGCATTTTATTGATATTTTTTCACAGTTGGAATTAAGAAGGAACATAGAAACGATATCTGATTACATCTAGCAGCTAAATGTGTCTGGAAAAATATTTGAAGGCTTTTTTTTCATAAACAGCGCGGATGTGAATGCGTCTGAGTGTTCTGATTGGCTGGAGTAGACGTCTCACGTCAGCGTGTTCTAAGTGTGAACAAGCTCTTTCCGGCAATCTTCCTTCTGCGTTCACACAGAGCAGCATTCCGGCAAATTACCGCTAATGCTACAATGTATTGCCAGAACAAATTTACTGGTATTTTCAAAAAGGGCCCGTTCACACATACAGACCTTTCCGGAAAATTACCGTCTGTATGGGTAAACGGGACTAGAAACACAGTTTCAAACTAAATAATTTTTGTTTTGTTAACACATGAATTTAACATTTTAATTTGAACCTTTATGTGCTGTTTTGTCGTTTTCATCCACTCTGGGGTGATTTTGACTCTTAATTTGGCCACAACTTTCTCTGCGTTTCATCAGATGTAATGATTTTTTCTGACAAATGTTATTTTGACAAAAATTTTGTGAAAATGCTTTGAAAATGTTCAAAAACCCAACAATACACTCTGGGCAGATTGACTTCCCTTTGTTTATTTTGGCTGGTTTTGTCGCATCGACTTCCATTATCATCATATTTTTGATTCCAAAGCCATGACAGCATATAGACCATTTTGAGGGATGTAAACAATAACAATGGTCCCAACATATTTCCTGTTTTAAATTGTTAATTCTTATAGCTTCCGAGAATCCAAATAGAACCACATACAAATTGTTGGTTTACTCCATAGAGCTCCATATAAAAGCTAGAAACGCTTTTAGCACAGACGTTTCTAAAGGGTTAATGGTGCCAACTGATGATGAAGAGTAAAAAAGAAAAGTTTTACCTCTTCCAGACTGGACGTTTGAATGGAAGATTATTTATTGCACTAATTTTAGGAAATACAGTTGCCGGAGGAGTAAGGGGCAAACACTTTTTCATACCACTGTACATACAGGGGTTGCACAATGAAACTGAAACACCTGGTTTTAGACCACAATAATTCATTAGTATGGTGTAGGGCCTCATTTTTTGCGGCCAATACAGCATTTACAAGTCCTGCACAGTGGCCAGAGGGATTTTGAGCCATTTGTCTTGCAGAAAAGGGGCCATGTCACTACATGATGCTGGTGGAGGAAAACATTTTATGACTTGCTCCTCCAAAGTGCTCAATAATAATAGTATCTGGTGACTGTGCGGGCCACAGATGTTCAACTTCATGTTCATGTTCATCAAACCACTCTGTCACCAGTCCTGCTGTGTGCGTTGGTGCATTGTCTTCCTGATACACGGCACCACCTTCAGGGTACAATGTTGACCCATTGAATGGTTGGGTAGTCCTTGGCAGTGATGCACCTATTTAGCACAAGTATTGAGCCTAGGGAATGCCATGATATTGCAGCCCAAACCATCACTGATCCACCCCCATGCTTCACTCTGGGCATTAAACAGTCTGGGTGGTACGCTTCTTTGGGGTTTCTCCACACCGTAACTTTCCCGGAGGTGGGATAAACAGTAAAGGTGGACTTTTTCAAGTTGGAGGGTCTCCTTGCCATCACCCTGATCTTTAGCTTCCTCCACAGATCCTCAATTGGATTTAAGTCAGGACTCAGTGGGCATGGTGTTCTTGGGGTTAACGGCTTCTCCTTTTTAATTCCAAATGAAGGTCTACAATGCTACATCATTTTGGCCAAACTTTTACATTTTTGTTTCATCTGACTATACAACAGAAGACCAGAAGTCTTCTGTGTCTCGATGAGCATTTGCAAAGGCCTTTGTTTGGCTTTTGTGTGCCTTCTCTGGAGAAGTCTTGCCCTCTTAGGTCTGTCTGGGGAATCCATCAGTATGCAGTGTATGTTGGACTACCTGCCTTGAGATGTTACCACCAAATTCATGAAGATGGCATTGGTGGTGACCCTTGGATTCCTCTTTACCTCTCTCATTATCTTCCTGGTCAGCACAGGTGACCACGTCTGCTGAGATTTTTTCAGTGCAGAACATTTTGTTAAGCTCCTTTTGTCTAAAGCCACAGTCACATTGGACTTTTCTCACCATAGACTTCCATTCATACGCACGCTAATGAGGCAAATCGGAAACGCAAGCTTGTCCGTCAAGTTTCACAGATCGCTGCGTTGCAAAGTTCAAGCCTGGTGAACTCTGACCTGCAAAATCGCATCACATGAATGCGTGAGACCAATCAAAGGTCAAAACATGACATGTTAAATATGAGCCGATCGTTCGCTTTTTTTGAAATGTCTAATCATCTTGTTAATCCCGCCCATTTTGGCAGCGCCGTATGACAAAATTTTGCATGCTCAAACTCGTGTGACCACAGCATTAGCAATGACTGTCCACAAACCAACAGCAGACAGCTTCTGTCAACCTGTTGGGCTGATTAAAACAGCTGTTCTCAATGGGTAAGTAGGATGCTTTAAAACAGCTTGGACTATTGGGAATGGTGTAGAACTTTAGATTTTCGCATAGAGTGTGACAATTTGCAAAGGGTATTAATAATTTTGGACTTGCCACATTTTTGTTCAAATGTAAATAAAAGCTGAGAAATATGTTTCCCACAATGATCCCTCTTTTACATCGTTTAATTATCCACTGGGAAATGCCTGTGTCATTCCTGTTGAAACAAACTTGCTGTTTGAATAAAAGTAACTTTAAATCAGAATTTGCCAGAGGTTGAATTTCAGCATTGACTGTACGTTCATTTGTGATTGATCTGTAAAAGAGGTGCCCAACTCTGTTCCTGTAAATCTACCTACATACCTACCTACTTGCAGAGTTCTGCTTGATCAAACACACATCTTTAATTACCAAGTGCTTCATCAAATCCTTCTTAGTTGGTTTAGGTGTGTTTGATCATGGTGGGAGCTGAACTCTGCAGAACGGTAGATATCCAGGAACAGGGTTAGGCATCCCTAATCTATAATAAACCTGGTAAAAACCAGTTATTCAGAGCAAGTGATAACGGTTTTGCTGACGGCTTGTGTGTTTGTCTTGGAAGACAACAAGAAAAATATTTGGCTAGGACCTGGGGTTACAGAAATACATATTTTAGTAACTTAGTGTTTATAAGATCTTGCATGCTCATTGGTTTTGGTGATAAAATGCATTCATGCTGGTTTTCATGTCTATTGTTGTGGGCCTTCAAACATGTCTTTCTCCGCTTTAGATGTGTTGGCGCTGAAAGAGGAAAGTGATAAACTGAATGAAATGAAAGAGAAAGATCAGTACGAGAAGCACCATGATTTTGTTGAAGAAAATCCAAAGATTATAAATGCTCAGAAAACCACATCTAATCATCGGGATTGTGGAAAGAGTTTCCATCAAATACAAAAACTTGAATCCCACGTGAGTGTTCACATTGAAGAGAAGCCTGACAACTGCCAACACAGTGGAAAGAGTTTCAGTCAACAAAAAAACCTTGAGGGCAATGTGGGAATCCACTCTGGAGAGAAGCATTTAGCCTGCCATCAGTGTGGAAAGAGTTTCAACCATAAACAAAACCTTAATGTCCACATGAGAATCCACACTGGAGAGAAGCCTTACCAATGCCAGGAGTGTGGAAAGAGTTTTAGCCATAAACCAAATCTTGAAAGTCACATGAGAATTCACACTGGAGTAAAGACTTTTGCCTGCCAACAGTGTGGAAAGAGTTTCATTCATAAACAAAATCTTAAGGTCCACATGAGGGTTCACACTGGAGAAAAACCCTACCAATGCCAACATTGTGGAAAGAGTTTCAGCCAACAAACTAATCTTGAAGGGCACATGAGAGTTCACTCTGGAGTAAAGCCGTTTACCTGCCAAGAGTGTGGGAAGAGTTTCGTTCATAAACACAACCTTAAGCTCCATGTGAGAGTCCACACTGGAGAAAAGCCTTTCAAATGCCAACACTGTGGAAGGAGTTTCAGTCTACAAAAAAACCTGGATGGCCATGTGAGAATTCACACTGGGGAGAAGCCTTTTTCCTGCCCTCAGTGCGGAAAGGGTTTTAGAGATAAACAGAACTTTAAGGTCCACGTGAGGGTTCATACCGGAGAGAAGCCTTACCAATGCCAACAGTGTGGAAAGAGTTTCAGTCAAAAAACAAGCCTTGATGGCCATATGAGCATTCACACGGGAGTAAAGCCTTTCGTCTGCCAACAGTGTGGAAAGAGTTTTCATCAAAAACCTAAACTTAAACTGCACATGAGAGTCCACACTGGAGAGAAGCCTTATATGTGCCAGTGTGGAAAGCGTTTTACTGAAAACGGACAACTTAAAAGACACATGATAACTCACACTGCAGATAAGCCCTACACAAATAAAGACTCACACAGAGAAGCTTTGTGAAAATCACTGGAGGAAGGCCAATTAATTAAGACACTGCACCCCACTGTTGGGAAATCTCACGGTCCGTCTGAAAATGTGTCTATAAGTAAAATAATGATCATTCCACTAAATTATTGTACCCAGCTTTAGTGAGCAGCTGCACATACAGATGGAGTAAGTCTGAGCTTGAATTATTAGTTCACCCAAAAATGGAAATTCTGTGAATAGTTACTCACAGGTCGATCCAAACCCCCTTCGTTCATCCTCAACAAAAATGAAGATATTATGAAAGGAATGCGAGAGCTCCCTCATCCTCCGTAAACGGTTGTCCGGCTCATTTAAAGTTCTAATAGGTACCAGAAACATCTTAGAAACAGTCCATGTGCCTTCAGTGGTTCAAATATAATCAAACAAAGATCCAAGAACACGTGTGCACTTAAAACAAAGTTTATTCTTGTAATATTAATTCTTATAACCATTTCTTCTTGTCAGTACAGGACGTTTATGAGCACTGTGCTCATGATAGTATACTTTGGAGGCATACCTGCCAACACTCCTGTTTTTCCCGAGAGTCTCCCATATTTCAGACCCATCTGCCGCCACCCTCCCATTTTGTTAATTCTCCCAGAAAACTCCCGTAATTTCACCGCCCACATCCCCGGTCCCCAACTTATTGGAACAGTCTGTAAAACCCGCGGATCGCCAACTTTGAAATAGTATCCAGTCGAAACCCACTCCATAGAACAGTTACTAACTCGGTTCTCATCAGTGTTATTAGGACACTAAACCCCCTCAATCACTGTCGGCCCCACCACCCCCCGGTCTCCCTGATTTGCCAAGACAAATCTTAGCAGGTATGTTTGGAGATATACAGGGGTCTGACAATGACACTGAAACGCCTGGTTTTAGGCCACAATCAATTATTAGTATGGTGTAGGGCCTCCTTTTGCGGGTGATACAGCATTCATTTGTCTTGGGAATGACAGATACAAGTCCTGCACAGTGGCCAGAGGGATTTTAAGCTTCTTAGCTACATGATGCTGTTGGAGGAATAAGTTTCCTGACCAAAACAGCCCGAAGTGCTCAATAATATTTAGATCTGGTGATGGTGCAGGCCATGGGAGATGTTCAACTTAACTTTCATGTTCATCAAACCACTCTGTCACCAGTCTTGCGGTGTGTATTGGTGAATTATCATCCTGATACATGGCACCACCTTTAGGATACAATGTTTGAACCATTGGGTGCACATGATCCTCAAGAATGGTTGGGTAGTCCTTGGCAGTGATGCACCCATCTAGCACAAGTATTAGGCCTAGGGAATGCCATGCTATTGCAGCCCAAACCAAGCCACATGCTTCAAATCCAGCCACATGCTTCACTCCGGGCATTAAACAGTCTGGGTGGGACACTTCTTTGGGGCTTCTCCACACCGTAACTCTCCCGGATGTGGGAAAGACAGTGAAGGTGGACTCATCAGAGAACAATAGATGTTTCACGTTGTCCACAGCCCAAGATTTTCACTGCCAGCACCATTGAAGCCAATGTTTGGTATTTGCAGGAGTGACTATACGTTTGGGTATAGCAGCTGGCCATGTATATTGACCCTGTGGAGCTCCAGACCAACAGTTTAGGTGGAAGCAGGAGAGTTGAGCTGCACATTTCATTCTGCAGTGAGTTGGGCAACTGTGGTTTCGTGTTTTTTTATACAATCCAAGTTAGCACCCAGACATCCCTTTCAGGCAGCTTCCTATTGTGTCCACAGTTACACCTGTTCTTGATCAATCACAAAGACCTAATGTCTTGGTCACAGATGCACCGGTGAGACAAATAAAAATGTGTCCTCTTGTAAACTCTGATATATCACCAAATGACATAATGCTGTGCGCATTGAAATATTTCAAGCTAAACTGTGCTGTTACTCTGCTAATGTAGCCATCACAATCTGCTCTTACTGGTGGAATGAAGATCAGTGAGGATTGGCTTCCAGGCTGGCCAAACTTAGTCATAAAACCTCCACACTAAATTGGCCAGTGTTTCAGTTTCATTGTCCAGCCCCTGCACACCCGAGGTATTTAAAAGTTGGGATTTGAACGTTTCATGACTCTCGCTGTCTATGAAGAATCAGAGAGCTCTCAGATTTCATCAATACCTTGTCTCTTAAAGGTTTTGAATGAGATGAGGGTGAGTATTAATGTCAAACGTCTCTTTAAGGATCTGCTGTACATACTTATGAATGAGGCCATTAATAAAAGTTATGCTACTATAATTTACTCTTGTGGACTAAATGTGAATGTGTGTGAAATATCTTACTTGTGTCACTATTAAAAACAACATGCATTGTGTATGATTCCTCTTATTTTGGTAAAATAATTGACATTTTGCTAGATAAGGGCATCCACCAGTCAAATTCTGACCTCTGTCAAATTATTAACCCTCCTGTTCTGGTATGTTTAGGGTTTGGAATTAGACAATCAGGTTGAGACTTAAGCAAGAGGGTAATAATTTGGCAAGGGTGATAAAACAGACAAGAGTAGTTGGTGGATCATTCTGCTGTGGCGATGCTTGATGAAGAGAGCAAGCTGAAGTTAGTCCAGATCTACAAGATGACTGTAAACTTGTGTTGTATTGGCCTGCCCTGAAATAGCTCAAAGTTAAAGCCATTTTAGAGGTAGTATAATGTATCATAAAGCTTTATGTTGTGTATTTTCTTCCTTATTTGTGGTGTGAGGGCTTGGAATTAATGCAAATCAGTGTATATTATATTATACACATGTCTGTTTTGTCTCATTTCTACTAGGAATTCTACTATTGTCACTGTTGGAAAATCCACACTGACAATAAAAATGTGCTAACCGATGACACAATAGCTTTAAACTAAACCAAAGTTAATGAATAATACACAATTTCTGGATTTCTTTCTGAATTTCAGATTCTTGCATGTCGACTTTTATTTTGGTAGGACGTCATGGCGTCATGAAGCCGAGCTCCGGTTAAACCTAAAAGGAATACGTGTATCAATATAGCATAGTTTTTGTTCAACAATAATTCATATTTTTACATTACTGTGAGGGTTGGGATTAGGGTTGAGGTAGGGGAAGACGTTAATAAAATACAATCATTGGGCAATTTTATAAAAACTATAAATAATTCTCATTAACTTCCAGCCACAGCCGTATCCCTTCTAGGAACAACCCCGCGCTGCTTTGTGTGATTCGGCAGGAGAAAGGTTGTGTTTTTAAGTATCGTATATTTGTTAAATTGGTTTTATTGTGGAATGTATTATTGTTTATGTTTATTTATCATCATTTTAGGTTTATTTAGAAAAATTGCGTCTCATTTCGCTTCCTGTGTCGTCGATCAGTTCATCAAACAAGACCTACCACAGTAAGTAGATGAGCATCAACAGACTAACGTTACGAGTCAATTGAATCAAATGCTCAGATAAATGATTCACTGAATCATTTCTGATGTTCTGCGGCGTAAATTAACAACAAAAATCACATACTTTACAAAACAGTTTGTGAATGAAATTCTTTTATATTGTACAAATCAATACTCAAAGCATGAACGCTGAACTTCCTTTATAGTTGGTGTTCTTATGTGTGTTCAGTGTTTTTGGCTCAGGCGATGTGACTCTAGTAATTCTCTATGTTCACATCTACACCTTTTTATTATTCCGACTGAAAGATTTTACTGAATCAGGAAAGCTGGATAGGGCCAAAGACCATTTTTGTGCTCAATTCGTAAGTAATTTTGGCTCTAATTAACTGTAAATCTCCATTTCAGATGAAGAAGTGTTTACTACACAGAACCGTAGTTCACTGACAGCAAAATATCCTGAAATCAATGAGAAATACTCTGATTTGACAGCTGTTTGCGTCTATTCTCAGTGATTTACGGCTCTGTGTTTCTGATAATCTAAAAACTTGTGGAATATACGACATTTAATAACATGTTTTTACTCTAAACTTCAGCTGAGTGCTTAATACTCCATGGTTGTGTGTTTATTAGTCACATTGAATCAATAAATGCAGTTTAATCCTCTTCTCTGTTGGTTTTCCAATCATGTCTCTTTTTTTGTGAGCGATTGAGACACAGACAGAGGTTTAGTCTTGATTTCTTCTTCTTTGTGTTGATTCTTCTCCTCTTAAACAGACAGAGAAACTCCTGCTGAAGCGACTGAGCTCCACTATTATAAAGATGGCCTTTATTAAAGAGGAGAGTGAAGACCTGAAGATTGAGGAAACATTCAAACATGAAGATCCTGAACAACTAACAGGTTGGCTTTCATTCAAATTCATTTCAAATACACTAAAGAAGGACGTTTATGGAGAATGTCATATGAGTCCCTCATCAAAATGATTTTACTGCTCATGGAGACAGCTCACAGGACACACAAACACTAAGAGAAAAAAAGAAACCATTTAAATCCCATCGATCTGGATAAAGGTCTGCCCTGACACACAGAAGGGAGAATATATATATATATATATATATATATATATATATATATATATATATATATATATATATATATATGCAATATCAGAGCTCTTACGGCCTCTTCACCCTTGTTTATTACTCCGCTTATATAGAGTGACAGCAGATCAATAAACGCACTACAGTCTGACAAATATTGCAGCTGTTGGACAATATAATGTACTTTTGAGGCTTTTTTAGTAGAGAATGTAGTTGTTTGGATTGCAACTATGCAGTTTATTTATAAGTATAGTGCCTATTTTAAAACATTTATAACTTCGGAGAGACAACGCCATCCACAAGAGCAGATAATAAGCCCTTAATAAGCTACGTTTGATCAAATCATTATAAAACTGGTAAGTGACTTTCTAAGTCCATCTTCTTTGTATGTTGTATGTTGTATTTATACCATAGTAATTGTGGTTTATTGATTGTGAGATGGGACTCATATCAGAAATGTGTGTATTTTGTGTAGGCCAGTCTTTGTATAACCCTGAGTTACGTTTTTGTTGGCCATCTGTTTGTTTCTAAGGAGTCCTGTTTTCCTACTGCAGACTAGTTCAGTAAACAGAAAAAAAGAAGAAATGGCCGCGTGCGGTTTTCCTTATCACAAACACAACAGTAATCCGGTAGTGTTTGAGCTGCTTTAGCTTTTCAGGGTTAATTATTGTAATATTCTGATTGCAAGAGAAAAATACTGAGAAATCTCTGTAGACTGATGGCATTTCATGCCGTTCAGCCTTATAATCTTAAAATGTGAGCAAAATCATCAGTTTTGCCATCACTTTAGAAATTACGCTAGAGAATCATTCAAACACTAGCTCTACAGTGACATTGGTGAATAAACAACTGCTCCTGCTGTTCTGACATCAGCTGCAGATGTAAATAAATGGTGTGTTGAGCTTGGAGTGCGTAGCTTAAGCACTAGACAGAAGGAATCGTTTTATCAGCGTCTTTTTATTACTTTCACATGCTCTCTCTGTACAGCATGAACACGAGACGTTAACACTTCCGTTCAACAACAGTATAACGTGGAGACGTAAAGTACGTAAACAACATGACGTCATCACTACAGTACCGTAATACACTGAAACATAATTATGAACCCTTCAGTGATTATATTAATACAATGAGCAAGAGTGCCAGTACTTTAACATGGTGGAAGAAAGTAGTTCCTCATACTGAAGGGTTTTGAGCCTCTCATGTTTGATTTTCTTTTTTATATACACGATTATGCCGTCAAACTATTGTATAAAGTCGTAGCAGTGCAATGTGGCTGTATATCGTCACTTATGGGACACTAAGGCACTCAACCTGTGGCCTCGAGCCAACACATTCCTCCTACCAGAGCCGAAATACAGCCATATCCTGCTACTCATGTATTATTGCTTATATATATATTTGAGCCACACATTCTCTATTGAAGACAGGTTGGGAATGCAGGTAGGCCAGTCAAGTACCTGTATCCTGTTTCTCCGTAGCCAGAACTCTGTAATGTGTGCAGAAGGTTTGGCATTGTCATGTTAAAATATGCATGGGTGTCCCTGGAAAAGAAGGCTGCATATTGTGCTCCGAAATCTCTATGTACTTTCTGCATTAATGGTGCCATCATAGAAGTGCAAGTTCCCTTTGCCAGGTGCACTGACACAACCCCATACTCACAATTTCTCCCAAACAACACCTGAAATACTGATTCATCTGACCACAGTACACGTTTCCACTGTGATGGTTCATCCCAGATACCTCCGAGCCCAGAGAAGTCAACTGTGCTTTTGGACACTGTTAACATAGGGCTTCCTTTTGGCACAGTTCAGTTTTCACTGGCATTTGTGGATATAACTCTGTATTGTGGTACTTGACAAAGGTTTACGCAGTAGTCCTGAGCCCATGTGGTGATCTGGCTTATAGATGAATGAGGATTCTTGATGCAGCGCCGCCTGAGGGATCGGAGATCACGGTTGTTCAGCTTAGGCTTGCTCTCTTGTCCTTTATGCACTGAAATTTCTCCAGATTCCTTGAATCTTTTAATGATGTACTGCACTGCTGAAGATGAAATATCAAAATGTCTTCGTCTCTTTCTCTGAGGAACAATGTTTTTATACATTTCAATCATTTTCTGACGTATCAGTTGACAAACTGGCGATCCTCAGGCCATCTTTGCTCCTAAAGGACTAGACCCTTTCTTGATGCTGCTTTTGTACCAAATCATAATCACCTGTTGACACCAGCTGTTTCAAATCACATCATTATTTAACTAATTTACCTGGTTACTAGTCCTTAACTGCTCCTGTCACAACCTTTTTTGGAGTGTGTTGCAAGAACCAAAAATGGAATACGTGTTTATTTTGGGGGGGAAATCATGAAATAAACACATTAATTAAAGTTTGTTGTATTGCATCTCATGTTTGTTATTTTGTGCCTGGGCTAAACTTCTTAAACTGGGCTAAACTTCTTAAACTGGGCTAAACTTCTTAAACTTGGCTAAACTTCTTAAACTGGGCTAAACTTCTTTTTCTCTTTGTTTGCTTTAGATGTGTTGGTGCTGAAAGTGGAGAGTGATGAAATGAAAGAGAAAGATCAATATGAGAAACACCAGGGTATCATGACTGTTGGAAAATCTATAAAGAAGAAAAAGAGTCAGAAAACCAAATCTAACCCTCTTTTCATCTGTTGTGATTGTGGAAAGAGTTTCAGCCACAAACCAAAACTGGAAGTGCACCGAAGAATTCACACTGGAGAGAAGCCTTACGAATGCCAATATTGTGGAAAGAGTTTCAATCAGAAACAAAACTGTGAAGCCCACATGAGAATACACACTGGAGTGAAGCCTTACAAATGCCAACAGTGTGATATGCAATTCACTCAAAAAGCAAACCTCACGGTCCACATGAGAGTTCACACCGGAGAAAAGACGTTCAACTGCCAATATTGTGAAAAGAGTTTCTTTCAAAAGCAAAACCTTAATGTCCACATGAGGGTTCACACTGGAGAGAAGCCTTACGAATGCCATCAGTGTGGAAAGAGTTTCAGTCAACCGCAGAATCTTAATGTCCACATGAAAGTTCACACTGGTGAAAAACCGTTCACATGCCAAGAATGTGGAAAGAGTTTCATTCATAAACAAAAATTTGAGTCCCACATGAGAATCCACACTGGAGAGAAACTTTACAAATGCTATCGGTGTGGAAAGAGTTTCACTCAAAAGACACACCTTGAAGACCACAAGGGAATCCACACTGAAGTAAATCCTTTCTCCTGCCCTCAGTGTGGAAAGAGTTTCAATCAAAAGCAAAAGCTTAAAATGCACATGAGGGTTCACACTGGAGAGAAGCCTTACAGCTGTCAACACTGCGGAAGGACTTTCAGTCAATACATAAGCCTTAAATTTCACATAAGAGTTCACACTGGAGAGAAGCCTTACATCTGCCAGTGTGGGAAGAGTTTTACTCAACCAGGACATCTTAAGAAACACATGAAAATCCACACCAAAGAGAAGTCTTAAGAACAAGAAAGAAAAGAAATAAGAAACTCTTAAGACGCTTCAGAGAAGCTTGCTCCTAAATGTAGAAAATTTTGGACAATTAAGGCGCAGCACCATTATATGCATTCATAGTTTCGTTGTTGTTGTGTAAAGCTACATTGTGTCTGAAAGGTTATAGCATGCACTGGCGCGGTTTGCTCCCCAGTGTGAAGCGGCTGGGATGAGAATCAGCACCTCCAAGTCTGAGGCCATAGTGCTCCGATGGAGAAAGGTGGCTTGCCATCTCAAGGTTGGGGAGGTAAGTCCTTACCCCAGGTGGAGGAGTTCTAGTGTCTTGGATTGGTGCAGCTGCAGCAGTAATGCGGTTGATGTATCAGCCCATTGTGGTTAAGAAGGAGCTGAGCTGAAAGGCAAAGCTCTCGATTTACCGGTCCATCTACGTTCCTACTCTCACCTGTGGTCATGAGCTTTGGATCATGACTGAAAGGACAAGATCTCGGAAACAAGCGGCAGAAATGAGTGGCAGGGTGCACCCTTATAGATAGGGCGAGGAGCTCACCTAGGAGGAGCTCAGAGTAGAGCCGCTGCTCCTCCACATGGAGAGAAGTGAGCTGAGGTGGCTTGGGCATCTATTTCAGATGCCTACCTAGGGAGGTGTTCCAGACATGTCCCACCGGGAGGAGGCCTCGGGGAAGACCCAGGACACACTGGAGGGACTATGTCTCTCGCCTCGCCTGGGAACGCCTCGGAATCCCCCTGGAGGAGCTGGAGGAAGTGTCTGGGAAGAGGGAAGTCTGGGGTTCTCTCCTGAGACTGCTGCCCCCGCGATGCATTGTGATGCATTTTAGTGAGACGATGCACCATACAAAAAGAGTCAGTCAGGACTGATTAACAATAGCACTTACTAGTTATTCCTTTAGTGTGAAAACCACTGATGTATGAAGCATGTTATGGGCACACTGAACCAACAGGAGGCAATAAAAGCCTTAAGGCTGATGTATACTTCTGCGTCAAGCCCATGTGTATGGTCCGGCGCAGCCTGCACGTGGTCCCTTAGCCCTCATCGTGGCTGACGCACACCTCTTAAAAAAACATGCTGCCCCAATCCTCCAACACCTGAGAGATCTTCTGAACACAAATTAAAATATTTTAGATGAAATTTGAGAGCTCATACATCCTCAATAGACAGCTAGACCCCCGAAAAGGGACCAGGGACATTGTCAAAAACTGTCCATGTGTCTTCAGATTCAACGGTTATGATACATGTACCAAAAATCAACTGTTCAGTCGTATCAGATCAGGGTCCGTGTTTAATTTTGGCAATATGATAATTATTTGGCAAACAAATTCAAATTGGTAGTTTTTTTGTTGCCTATGGAGGATGAGGGAGCTCTCAGATTTGATTCATTCGTTCACTTTTCCCTTATTTAGCAAGGATCCCTTATTTATCAGGGGTCGCCACAGCGGAATGAACCGCCAACTATTCCAGCAAATGTTTAACACAGCAGATGCCCTTCCAGCTGCAACCCAGTAATGGGAAACACCCATAGACACTCATTCACACACACATTCATACACTAGGGTCAATTTAGTTAATCAATTCCCCCTATGGTGCATCTGTTTGGACTTTGGGGGAAAACCCACGCCAACAGGGAGAGAACATGCACAACAATTCCACACAGAAACGCCAACTGACCCAGCTGGGACCCAAACCAGCGACCTTCATGCTGTGAGGCCACAGTGCTAACCACTGAGCCACCATGCCGCCCCTCTCAGATTTCATCTAAAATATCTTAATTTGGATCCTGAAGATGAACGGAGGTTTCAGGTGTTTGGAGTATGAGTGATTAATACCGGTATTGTAATATTGGGTGAACTAACCCTTTAATGCTGGTGGAGTGACCTGCGTAAATGTCTGAAGATGCACGTTTCATCAATTCTCCAACAATCACACTTCTTAAACTGTGTTGAATCCATCTATCAGTCTGTTCTTTGTTGGTTTCTAATAAAAAACACCAACACAATGCTAACTAGCCTTTAGCTTCTACATATTGTTGCTTCTGTTTGCCTTATTTTTATGTTAAAAGCATCTGCTAAATGAATAAATGTGAATGTAAACTTATTCTAATTGAATTGATGACAGTAGGACTCCATCTCAATCAGCATTCAATTCAGTTTCCAGCTCTTCTCTTCACACTTTATTACACACGAGAGATTTTGTACCGCTTTAATGAGTTCAGAGTATTTCTTATTAACTGATTATTGCATCTTGCTCTTCAGAAACAAGCTTTAATTCAGCTTCACTCTTGAAAAGCGTAGACGAGGAGTAAAAACCAGGTAAAACAGAGTATGCTGTCATATTTATGTGTAAACAAGCAACAAAAATATAAATAATTTCAGAAAACAAATCTCATATTAGAGAACGCCACGTTTAGATCAGATGGTGTATGCTTCCATCCAGTGTTTATATAAGAAATATCTATTAATTTTAACTGACTTATTTATAGAGGATTATAACATTTGTGAGTCAGTTTTCGATAAAGATCTGATAGTTTAGTAGACTTATTTTATATTAGGCTTTATATGTCATTCTAAAAATCCTATTAGCACCCTTGTAATTGATTAACATTTACTAATATACTTTATTTCACCCTTTAATCGATTTTTTAAATGTGGATTTCAGAATTTTGCCCGCAGGTAAGACTTTTATTTTGGTATGACGACGTGACGTTATAAGACAGCGCATCGCTGCTTTGTCTGTGGTTCGGCAGAAGAAAGGTCCTGTTTATAGGTATGTATATTTCCAAAACTGTATATTACTTAAATGTGAAACTGATATGATTTATATGACGTTATTGAAGGTTGTTTAGTGAAAGGCTGCGTCTCATTTCGCTTCCTGTATCGCCAGTCATTCCCTCATTCATTTACAGTAATTGTTAAATTATAACAATAGTCAATTAAATCAAATGCTTCGATACATTATTCACTCAAACACCGCGTTTGTCGTCATTTGGTTAATTAATCACAATACAATATATACAAAGCAGAAATAGGAACTTTATGTGCAGTTTGTGTTCATATTTTAGTGTGTGTGTGTGTGTGTGAGAGAGAGAGAGAGAGAGATCTGGAGAGTGCTTTAACTGTGGCTCAGTGATTTCACTTTAGTTTCCATCTTTTTATTTCATTCTCCTCTTAAACAGACAGAGAAACTCCTGCTGAAGTGACTGAGCTCCACTATTATAAAGATGGCCTTTATTAAAGAGGAGAGTGAAGACCTGAAGATTGAGGAAACATTCAGAGTCAAACATGAAGATCCTGAGCAGCTAACAGGTTGGCTTTCATTCTCAAAGTCATTTGATCCTCATTCAGATCTGCACTAGTGAAGGATGTTGTTGGAGAATATCATATGAGCGCCTCATTACAGTCATTTCACTGCACGTGGAGATTCATCTGGACAGACCTGAAAACAGGTTGTCAATTTAAGACAAATAATGCAGAAATATAAATTAATATTATAAATTTAAAAAATATTTTGTGTAAAATTAAACCCAACATCTATTTTAAACCCAAAATTATATATTTTTTGGTTACTTAAATAGGCATCACTTAAAGCCTTTGCGTAACATGACTCCATGCATTAAAAACCATACTGTAAACACATTATTATTCAATTACACCACATATAACGCTTTACATAAGATGCATTCATAGCTGAAGCTCTGGAAGTGGACATATTTTGTGGAAATGCAGACTTGTAGGAGTAATTAACTTTATACAGTGACACCAAACCAGCTAGTTTCCTTGTTCTTCAGTGATTCCCGCTAGACATTGTGTCATATCATTCGCTTTGTGCGTTCTGTCATCTCATTCGCTCTTAATGTATTTTTGTCTGAAGTGAAAGGACCGCAACAACATGGATTTTATAAGTTCTGTTTCTGCAGAGGTTGATGTTGATCCCTGGCTGTGTTTTTATATACAGCATGTTCATATTCTTGTCATTATATGCATCTCCTCTGCTGCAGTTTTAACAAAGCATCTACTCGATTAGTCAGGAAATATTTTAACAAACTATGCATGATTATTTTTCATGTGTCTATTTCAGAGTTCATCACGCTGTGTGTGTAATGCTGCGTTCACACCAGACTTGCCACACGCAAATAAATCATGCTATTCACGTGTAAACAGACGTGTGAACATTTCGAGATTATTCGTTTCATTTGCGTGTCAAATTCGCTTCACAATAGATGTGGCTTCGCTTCATGGGCAGGGCGTCTGTCTGCCCGGTGACTCTAGCTTCATTGCTAAATGGCTAACATGGATTATATTAAGAGAGCTGCTGTGCTTTATGTACTTCAGGAAGGCTGAAAAACAGCGTAGATTTGTTCGGCACCGTGTCTGAGTCACTAGATCCATTCAGAGGTGCACCAGCTCTGAGAGTTTATCAACTCCCCCAGAAACTGTACCTGGATGATGGAGGCTTTCAGCAAGCCCAGTTTGATGAGTTGTTGTCCGGAGTCGACAAGAGGATTTCAGAGCAGGAAACCAACAACAGGCGCTAAACCATAATCACGCCCCTACAAGAGCACGCTCATGATTGGTTAACGCGGTGCAAATGTGGGCTGAAGTTCAGAATTTCCAACTCGAGCGATTTGTGCCAAGGTTATTATAGTTAACGAAAACGAATGAAAAAACGAAAACTAGAATTGAAAAATTGTGTTCGTTAATAAAAATAAAAACAAGCTTTCAGAAAACTAGAACTAACTGAATCTGTATTGTATACATACAAAACTAACTGAAACTAACTAAAATTATGGCAAAAATGTCCTTTGTTTTTGTCTTTGTATTTATTACACAAGCCTTTTAGACGTGAATCTATTTACTTTGCGGTGCCAGATCGGAGACTGTAATCCTGCTGCTGCCACTGGCCAGATCAAGCCGTCCCTTCTCCAGTCAGTCCTCGCTGTTGATCCCGCGTTAAAAACAACGGCTGGACATGACAGCAGCATGGTGACAGCATTAAATACAACTCGATTAGTCACTTAAAAGTATTAATTAACACATTTGTGTCCAATAATGGGTTTTATTTCCATATTAGAGATCCTGATCGCGAGCGAATCATTATTTTTAACCGGATCTTCTTAGTGAACCGGTTGAACTAGTTCACCAAATCGAACTGAATCATTTGAGATGATTCGCGTCTCCAGTAAGAACTTGTCCGCAAAGACTTCCTTTTTAACATGCCTGATCCCCCTCTGATTCAGAATAAACCGATTTCCGTAATGTAATTTAAATGAGTGAATCACGCTTCAGTTGGGTTGCAAAAATTAATTGTAAGAAACTTTTCAGATCATGATGATGATTTAACTGACTGGACTTCTGATTGCTCACTACATATTGGTATGTTGACTAACATGGGAGGATTGTCACGAAAGATGCGGTTCATGGAAAGGACCTGAACTTTCCATCACTACCTATCTAACCCCAGAAGCAGCCTTGCACACATATAAAACAGTATATAGGCCTGCTATCTTGTGGGCTGTTATGTTTGGATTTGTGGATGGGTAGATGGTAGTGTTCATGTGTCTTCTGAATACAGGTTTCAAAAATATACCTTTGGTTGAGGTATTATACAATATTCTAATGATTTTGTGTCTTGTACCTAACAAATATTCAAATAAAAAAAAAAAACCTAAAACTAATACTGAAACCAATAAAAAATAAACCAAAACTGAGCAATTTCAAAATATAGAAACTAATAAAAACGAGTAAATCTGCCTCTAAAACTAATTAAAACGTACTGAATTTGAAAACAAAACGTCAAAACTAAATAAAAACTAATGAAAAATCCAAAACTATTATAACCTTGATTCGCGTCAAACGCGCAAAACGCTCAACTCGCGCCGCTTCATTCACGTGAATCGCACCACAGGATGTCTATTCGCATCTTTGCATTGACTTAACATGTAAATCACTCATGCTTGATGCTTCTTCCGCGTCTGGTTTAAATGCAGCATTAGAGAGTCACAGGCAAACAGCTGCAGAGCGTCACACCAGGGCTCATCAATATTCATGACCATTCCAAATATGGTCAATAAGGACCTTCTGGCTCGAACCTGTGACCTTATGAGAACTTATCTATAAAATGTTCTGTACAACGTAAACAATGTTTTAAATGCATTTTAAATTCTGATGGTAAACGGCTGATGATAATCAGAGTCATTGGTTTATTTTGAATTTATTGATGCAGCAATAATATTAGTTGCTTCAATTTGTAAGTAAATATAATACTTTAAAATATAAATGTATGATAACGCGCTACAATAAGAGTCCATAATTAATAGTGTACTAATACCTGAAATGACAGCGTTTAGCATCAATTAATTGCGTCATCTGCCTAACAACGGCAACTAAATGCAATGAGAAAGGCAAGGGGACCCAATACTAAGCCCTGTGGCACTCCAGACTAAAACAATTGACCAGCTTTAGTGCATTAAGATCTTTTAGCATGATTATTGTTAGTTTTGTTGCATAAATTCTTTCGTCATTTGGTAGCAAATTCCAATAAAACAACACTCCTCCACCAGACCTTACTTCATATTCACATCCAATATCTCAGAGTTTGTCACAGGGGCATGAATGACATGTTCCTGAATGTTAATTAATATAATGAATAATGTTAATTAACTGAAGTTAAAGGCAACAAATTAAAAATGAAACACCCGAAATGTTAGTGTGGTGAGGCAATGCTGTCAATCGATGTCAAACTCAATTTCTGGAGGGCCGCAGCCCTGCACAGTTTAGTTCCAGCCCTGCTTCAACACACTTGCCTGTAGAGGTTTCAAACAAGACTGAATGACTCAATTAGTTTGATCAGCTGTGTTTAATTAGGGTTGAAACTAAACTGTGCAGGGCTGCGGCCCTCCAGGAATTGAGTTTGACATCCCTGATCTACGTATGAAACCGGATCATAAGAAGGAACATTCAAAAGTCTTTAGATTTAGGCAAATCATTTGACTACTGATGCCCATGTAAACATAGTCATTGTTGGCTTTGTTGTGTAAACTTTGTTGTTTTGTAAACTCGAGTTAACGTCTATTTATTTCCGTTTCTTCACTTTAGACATCCTGGTAGTGAAAATCGAGAATGAAGAAGTGGAAGAGATGGATCAGTATGAGAAACCCAACGATTTCCTGACTGCAGAACAATACACACGGCCTATCGTGACCAGACCTAATGGCGTATTCGCCTGCGGTCTGTGTAAAAAGACTTTCAGCCTCAAGCCAAGTCTCGAGGTCCACATGCGAGTCCACACCGGAGAGAAACCGTACTCGTGTGTTCAGTGTGGGAGGAGTTTCGCTCAGAAAGGACACCTTGATAAGCACACGCGAGTCCACACCGGAGAGAAGCCGTACACGTGTGATCTCTGCGGGATCAGTTTTGCACAAAAATCCCATCTTAACCGACACCTGAAGATCCACACCGGAGAAAAGCCGCATATTTGTCCTCAGTGTGGGAAGAGTTTCATCCAGAAGGTCACGCTTCAGGAGCACATGAACGTTCACCGTGAAGAGAAACCCTTCAGTTGTCCGGAGTGCGGAAAGAGCTTCAGCAAGAAACAAAACCTCAAGATCCACTTGAGAGATCACACCGGAGAGAAGCCGTACGCTTGCACGATCTGCGGCAAGAGTTTCACTAACATGACCAGCCGTAAAATCCACATGGCCATTCACACCGGAGATAAGCCCTTCAAGTGCGATCAGTGCGGGAAGAGCTTCATCTGCAAAGGCAACCTCAAGTACCACATGAACACTCACTCGGAGCAGAAATCCTGCATGTGTGTTCTGTGTGGAAAGAGTCTCAGCAATGAAATCTGCCTCAATGTTCACATGAAGAATCAGCATCCCGTCACACACACACTGGGAAGATCTTCCCAAAACACACAGATATCCGACGATTGTTCAGAGAATTCACATAGGGAAGCTGTTCATTCAGTGGAAAATTAAAGTAAATCCACATGGAGACTTGACTTGTACGCCATAATTTATTATTTAGCCCATCATTGAGTTTATTTACTTATGTAATTGTGTGGAGGGAAATATATATATATATATATATATATATATATATATATATATATATATATATATATATATATATATATATATATATATATATTAGGGTGCTTTCACACCTGCCTTAAGTTCAGTTGAATCGCAGAGTTTGTTTTCCC
The DNA here is from genome assembly GCF_903798145.1 of Danio aesculapii. NCBI lineage: Eukaryota > Metazoa > Chordata > Actinopteri > Cypriniformes > Danionidae > Danio > Danio aesculapii. Next base: position 3,368,707 of record NC_079438.1, on the reverse strand, counting down.
TCTTGATGTGGTTTGTTTGGGTAGGTGTGAATGTAGCGATCGTACTCTAGTGTGCACCAAAGGCGGACCAAAAAAAGCGTACAGAGACCTCCCTGAAGAGGTGGTCTTTTAAACGAACCCTGGAGTGGTTCATTTGTGATGAGAATATGATCCGAGCTAAAACAGACCCAACTGCAAAGAGTACTGCGCCTTTTTGGACTAATCCAGCTGCCGTAGTCCGATGCGCTGTGCATTATGGGATGTGGAGGAAAAATATTTGTTGACAGCGCTTTACCAATAATTTTAAACAGAGAGAGAGAGAAACATTACCTGATGGATCGTTGGCAATATTTCCGGATAATGACCATGTCGCAGTTTATCTAAATTAATTCATGCCTCCTGAAGTGACGTGCGATGCGCCTTTGCCGTTTTCCAGCCGCAGCCACGCTTCATTATGGAAACGTATAGTTTGCCTAAATTGATGTATACAAACTATATAGGATACTGTGAGCAGAGATACAATCAGCCAGCGCAATCGTAGCTCCATAGTCAAAAGCGCCTTTTTGTGTCTGCCGGTTTGTTTACTTGCGGGAGTTCCGTTGGCATTTTCCGCATGTTAATTCTGACCAATCGAAAAGCAGTATAGGAAATGCGATCAATAACATCTGGCCAATGAGTGATGTGGATTTTGTCACATGACTGCATTTTGGTTCTTTTCAACTGGTTTGGACCAAAACAATCAGTGTGGTGTGAAAAGGAGCCAAAAACGGCAGAAAATGCTACAATACATCAATTGTTGCCCTTGATCCAGTCCAAATGAACCGAACCACAGATGTGAAAGCACCCTTAGTTTTTATATTAGCTTCAGTAATATTATTGATTGATTGGCAAGTGTTTTTATATGACTTCTTTACAATACAGTTTGTAAAGTAATATTTTCTGTCTTAGTAAATATATTGTATATGAGGGACTTGCTTTGTTTGCCAAACAAGTGCATCTAATTGGATAAAATTAAAAAGTTTAAGTAGTTAAACTGTAGTTCGACTGTACTCCCAAAATCATTCCACATTTTTAACCAAATTCTGCACAGAAAGGGCTCTCGAAGTTTCGCGGTTTCCAACACTTAACGTTGTTATTTTCTCTGTTGAACAACAAAGAGTATATTTTAACAAATGTTTGGATACGGTAGCCAGTGACATTGATTTACAACACAAACATTTAGTGAATTTAACTTTAAGAGGAGAGAGTGTGTCCTACAGGTGGTTTGTCAAACCCACTCGCCTGTGTGCAGCACACTCAGCATTGCACAATGTTTCAGAGCAGTACGAGGCGCTTATAAAGGCTGATTTATACTTCTATGCTCCGGCGCAGCCTCTGAGCGGTCGCATAGCCCTCGCCGAGGCTGACGTCAACGCAAACTCCCACCTCTCGAAAAATGTAACCACATTAGTATTTACTTAGTCTCACGTCGATACTAAAACGTTGCAGTGTGTCAGATGTAGGTATATATTTTCTTTCAGGGTGTCTGCGGGGTCTTAAAGTATTAGAAGTTGAAATTTAAGGCCCTTAAAAAGTCTTAAATGCTATTTTACAAGGTATTGACTCTTGTGTCATTTTTGACTATACGGTGTACAGCTGTATGCTAAAGTGTGCCTGAATTTAATCTGCCAGTATTGGAGTACTGTGTATTTGATCAAATCCAAACATTCCTTGACTCTGCTTTGTTTACTGAAGTAACCAAGGCAACGCCATTATTCTATACGTCTATGGGCGCCCCTGCTGGATTAGCATTATTATTTACCATATGGAACAATGTTTTAGTATTTGTTTCTTACAATCAGTGTTTAGTAAGTGTATTGTAAGTTAAAATGTCGCCAGTGTTACCGGTTGAAACCTAAAGTGGCGATGAGGTCTAAAATGTCCAGAAAGAGTCCTTGAAAAAGTCTTAATGTATTGAATTTTGTGTCATTTTTAACTATACAATGTATAGCTGCATGCTTAAGTTAGCCTGAATTTAATCCGCCAATATCAAGATGCTGTGTCGTTAATGAAATCGACAAAATCCTGATGGATTTGACGTCACGCTGCTTTGTTTACAGCAGTAACCAAGGCAACATCATTATTGCTTCTGTTTTGGCGCCCCCTGCTGGATTAGCGTTTTTTAGTTTAGGATTAGTTTCTTATAATCAGTGTTTAGTAAATATACTGAAGGTTAAAATGTCGCCAGTGTTACCGGTTGAAACCTGAAGTGGCGATGAGCTCTTAAAATGTGTGGAAAGGGTTTTAAAATAGGTGAATTTCATTCTCTGATTTGTGTACATGCTCTTATTCTTTACTATGCTATAGTTCAAACACAGATGTGCATGTGGAGGCTGCAGTCATGTTACAACACTTCGTCTTTCAAAGATTACGCTCCGAATTCCTCCGCTCTGGTGGTAAGACATCAAAATTAGCAATGCTGTCCTTCTGTAGTGTTTTGAGGAATGATAGTTCATAGATGCTGACTTTTTAGATGTTTTCATTACTCAGAATGATAGTTGTGCTAGAACAGATCTTAATGTTATCGTTTTAAAATATGAAAAACGGAGGAACAAATGTTGAAAATGGCTCCTGTTTGTCAGAGGCGACGTCTCCCTCAGAATCTTTTATTTAATTCTTCAAGCACTATGCAATGCTGCTATGATTGCTGTGTGAACAGTTTAGTTTCCCATCAGTCATTATTATGTTGTAATGATCATCTGTGCAGCGTACCGTGTGTGTTTTGGTACTCAACTTTTTATTGGTGAATAAAAATAATTAGTTAAAGCACTTGATTAATCATGCATCCACATACATGAAGAAATGATAAATTAGAGCGTCGAATTGTAGGATTGAGTGTAATAAACTAACTGAGGATCTTAATGTTGTCTTATTTAGTTTACTTGGTTAAATAAAGTCATTTTTCAGCATTTTCCTACTAAATTACAGCACATTACATTATCACCCGTGAACCAAATGTACATTTATATATTCTATAAGTTGCCATTTTACATGATCGTTCTGTAATATAAAAGCTAAAACAATAATGTGTCATATTAATGTTTATTTCCTTTTATAAACCCAAGTAAAAAACACTAATATATTTAATTATACTGCATAATATAATTACCAACTCTTTGTTAACGAATGATACTGTATTCTGTATTTGTATTATTAAACTGATCAAGTTTAACAGTACAGTACAGTTATTTTGATTGTATTACTACATTTGTTGCAACTATAATTAACAAATTAATCCAAGTACATTTAATATTGTTAAAAATACAGTATTTCATGTGGGAAAACATTAATAAAAACAATTATTAGAAAATTAAATACTATTCAATCAATTAATAAAATATTAATATAGTGTTATATTTAACAGCACACGTTAAATGTATAAAGACGTGTTGTATACATATTAACTTGCTATTATTTCCTCCCTCATAATGAATCTATTATATTAATAAAATCTGTCCAATTTAGATCGATTCATATATCTCTAAAAAATGAAAAATACACCCTTTATATATGTTTAAACCCCTTATAAAAGTCATTTCTGCATAATCGGTCCCCTTTCTGGGGTCTCTACAATGTGAAGTCTTTGATAATCTGATATTTCAGTTACTGTGTGTCCAATTTGAGCTTCTGAAAGTCTCCTTTTCTCGCTGTCTTCTGTTAAATTCATGATTTTGGTTTGATGTGACTCTCCCTGTCTGTAATAAAAAACTTTCAAGTCCAGGACTTTTATTCCCGCTGACCATTTTCAAGGATCATGACATGTTTCCTCAACGTCTGACAATAATATAATAGTGTTTGTTGTTCAGAGGAGCTCCTGTTTCCATCCACTTATTTTAATGTGCATTTTTGCTCTATTCCATTAAAAATGCTTAACAGAAACGCCAAGATCTGCATACATTTAGAAAATATTTATACGTACAACTGAGCATTTTTATTCAATAAGAAACTTAATACTCATAACCTCTGCTGTATATGTGTATAAAGTCCAGAATATGTGGTTTAGTTTTCCACAGATGATGATCAGATATAAATGTGTGTTTCAGGGACTTTGCATTAATGGGAAATTTCCAGCACATTGCAAAACATCTCAAATATTGCTGTGCTCATTGTAAAATGCCAAGGTAATGAACAATAAGAGTTTAAGTATTTCCGATCAACTGATTATAGCATCTCTTATTACTTATAAACTGTAATTCACTCTTAAAAATGTTAAATAAATAGTAAAAATGTCTTCAACTGAATATGCACAACTTTCAATGAAGCACATTCCTTTACAATACAGTATGTAAGACAAAAGAAAGATATAAAATTAATATATTATATTAAATTTCTCACCAACATTTGTATTCCTCAGCTTCTAATTGATTTCATTGCTTTAAAGTTACTTTAACCACGTCTGGATATCTGCTTGAGTGCATGTAAGACTTTTAATTTGGTATGCCGACATGACGTCATGAAGCAGCCGTGCGTCGTCTGTGGCTCGGCTGAAGAAAGGCTGTTTTTAGGCGTCTAATCATCAAAAATGGTTTTATTATGGAGTGTGACATTGTTACGCGTTATTCAACATAACTGATGGTTAATTTGTGAAAATCTGCGACTCATTTCGCTTCTTGTGTCGTTAATCAGTTCAACAAACGAGAATTCTAACAGTAAGTAGATGAAAAGGGGCTTCTAGAAACTACGAGTCAATTGAATCACATGCTTTGATAAATGATTCACTGAATCGCCGATTTCTGAAGTCTGGTCTAAACTACAAACACAAACATTAGTGATAAACTGTCTCAAATCTGCGTGTTAATAAAAGTAATTAATGAAATATATTGTATAAATCATAGCATAAATGATAAAATACCAGTTTTCAGTATTTTTGTCTGATGAGGAGCTGTGCTTCATTAACTGTGACTGACTACTCCTCCAGTGCGCCCTGACTAGTGAGCTAGAGAAGTGATTTCTTCTTCTTTGTGTTGATTCTTCTCCTCTTAAACAGACAGAGAAACTCCTGCTGAAGCGACTGAGCTCCACTATTATAAAGATGGCCTTTATTAAAGAGGAGAGTGAAGACCTGAAGATTGAGGAAACATTCACACATGAAGATGCTGAGCAGCAAACAGGTTGGCTTTTCATTCTCACAGCTCAACTCAGTCAACCAGATCTGCAGATCTACTCTAATGAAGGATGTTGATGGAGAATGTGATATGAGTGCCTGGTTAAAGTGATTTAACTGCACACGGAGACTCATGTGGACAGACATGATTATTTTGTATAATATTAAACTCAACATACATCATGTTACGTGAGAGTGAATGTTGAATCTAAGAATTAGTTTTGACGTTAACATTATTTATGAAGTTTAGCTGTAAATGTGTGATTGTAAGCTGATTTTGTAGGATTTTCGGCAGCACACGTGTGGATCTTCTACACACTGAAACATTTCTAAGCTCATATTGACTGAATAGTGCAAATACACACAGCAGTAGACAAGCTGATACCTGTCATGATACTTGATATGAGAGCTCTGAGCTTGCATTAATAATTTTTCCAATGTTACTTTATCCAATATCTCATATAAACACATTAAACAATGTAATTTAGGCACATCATTTTATTAACTATAGTTATTAAACCATTAAATTATGTGATTATTAGGGTCGTCACTAACATCTATTTTTAGTTTGATTAATCTGTCGAGTAATTAATGCCACTAGATGGTGTTTATTCACAACAAACAAAGGCTTAGCTTGCTAATGGTGTATAAATATACAACCCTGTTCTAATGTTTTTTGGATTTATCATGAAAAAATCTTACATGTCGTGTCATTACTTGATTAATTTAAACAATTATTCACCTAATACATATTTTATTAATTTAAATAACTTTTACTTTAGTTCATTCCATTTAACTTGCAAATTTGCCATTCTGTAATGTGTACCATAAATAAGGGATAATGTATATCACGCTGAGGAGTATATCGCTACCAATTCAGTTCAGTTCGCCTAATCTTTATTTCTATAGTGCATTTACAAAGTAGATAATCCCAAGGCAGTTTTACATAGTGATGAAAAGAGAATAAAAGTCATAACAATGGTTTAGATTGTAGAACATTCCAGCAAATCAGGCAGGCAGGAGAGAATGCTGGTAGAGGTACAATGCTGGTGTAGTTCTGGTAATATTAACACTGATTCAGTTCAGTTTAGTGTAGTTGTCCCTGATGATCCCCTGGAGCAGGGGTGTCAAACTCAGTTCCTGGAGGGCCACAGCCCTGCACAGTTTAGTTCGAACCCAATTCCAACATACTTACTTGTAGGTTTCAAACAAGTCTGAAGGACTCAATTAGTTTGATCAGGTGTGTTTAATTAGGGTTGGAACTAAACTGTGCATAGTTCCCTCCAGGAACTGAGTTTGACACCTGTGCCCTGGGGAGTAGCTCCAAAGATCATTTCCTCCAGTCTCAACTAAGCAAGCCAAAAGTTGCAAGGAGCCAAAACTTCACCAATCGACAGAAGTAAAGAGCAAACCTTGGGAGAAACCAGGATCAGCCAGGTCAACCAGTTCTCCTGTGGCTGAATGCAGAGCTACAGTCTGGATGTCAAGAATGATGAGCTTCAGTCATGGAGTAAGTGCAGATCATGGGAGGTCATGGGACAGGTGTCCAGACTAGCTGATGGGATCAGAGCAGACTTCTCCGTCACTGGGGTCTTTGCAGGAATCAGTCTTGCACATTTGATACCTCAATCACCACAACAGCATCTGCTTAGCATACAGGCCAGTTCAACAATTTTGTGACTCCCGGGAAAAGGAGAAACAGACAGACTAACATAGATGCTGTTTAAATTACAGTGTCTTTTGGGTAAGTGTTCCCAGCTCCTGTTCCCCTTATTAAGGCAGCCTAACATCCTTTAAAAGATTTTGATTTCCAGAATTCATGCAATGGCTGCAAGAGATGTGTCTTTAGTATGAATTCAAGCTAAAGGGTGTCTGCCTCCCCAACTGTTTAGGCACCAGATATGAGAATGAGCTACCACTTACTCCCTTGTCTCCACCATGGCCCATTATCTCAACAAATTTGCCAGGATCTCTTGAACTTCTGGTTCTGTCTTGGTCAGTTGTTTCCCTGCCTCTACCTCGGGACTCCAATCCTCTGCCTTCTCCTTGCCTTGGGCTCCTGCTAGAATGGTCTTCTGGATCCCCATCTTCATGTCAGTCATCAGAGCCACCCTCTGGGTGGCTCTCCATCTTTGCCTCCATCTCAATCGGCTCAAAATCAATCAAAAAATGCTTCTCTAAACAATAATTGTTAATGTGATATTGGTGGAATGCAAAAGGTGGAACTCTAAAGCTAGATTTATACCACAGCTCTCAAACCTGTACACTCCTATAACCGCTACCAAGCTGACCCCTGGTCTATAATAAGCTAGGTATTCTTGGGTTGAGTCAGTGGTTGTCAATTCTGGTCCTTAGGACCCCCTGCCCTGCACATTTTGTAAGTATCTCTTATTTGACACATAAGGATCAGTTCATGGATCTCTCTGTTAATGAGTTGATAATCTGAATGTGGGGGGAAGGCAAGGACCGAAATTGAGAACCACTTGGTGGAGTGATAAGGAGTTTGCTAACTAGGTTAGGAGTGTAGTAATGGACAACAAGTTATATTGATCTAGTGATGGAACTAACTCTCCAGGGCTGTGGCCCTCCAGGAACTAAGTTTGACCCCTCTGTTTTAGACTGACCTAAACATGTGTTTTGTTTTTTACTTTAGATGTGCTGGTGGTGAAGGTGGAGAATGATGAACTAAATGAAATGAAAGACGACAAAGATCAACATGAGCAACACTATGACTTCATGACTGTTGAAAATTTTGCAAACATGGGAGAGAGTCAGAAAACCGAATCTAACCGTTTTTTCATCTGTTGTGATTGTGGAAAGTGTTTCAGTCGAAAAATGAACCTTGAAATCCACAGGAGAATTCACACAGGAGAAAAGCCCTTTACCTGTCAACTATGTGGAAAGAGCTTTAATCAAAAACAAAAACTTGACGCTCACAGGAGAGTTCACACTGGAGAGAAGCCTTTTACCTGCCCAGAATGCGGGAAGAGTTTTAGTCAAAAGCAGGAGCTTAAAAGACACATACGATTTCACACTGGAGACAGACTTTTGACCTGTCAGTATTGTGGAAAGAGTTTCAGTCACAAACCAAAGCTTGAGGCCCACTTGAGAATTCACACCGGAGAAAAGCCTTATACTTGCACAGTCTGTGGAAAGAGTTTCATTCAAAAGCCAAACCTTGAACGACACTTAAGAACTCACACTGGTGAAAAGCCTTTCAGCTGCCAGGACTGTGGAAAGAGTTTCAGTCGCAAACCGAACCTTGAAGTCCACAGAAGAATACACACTGGAGAGAAGTCTTTCACCTGTCAACAATGTGGAAAGAGTTTCAGCCAAAAACAGGACCTTACAAATCACAGAAGTATTCACAATGGAGAAAAGCTTTTCACCTGTGAACAATGTGGAAAGAGTTTCAGGCATAAAATAAAACATGAAGTCCACATGAGAGTCCACACCGGAGAGAGGCCTTATACATGCACACAGTGTGGGAAGAGTTTCATTCAAAAGCCAAACCTTGACAGACACATAAGAACTCACACTGGAGAGAAACCGTTCATCTGCCAAGATTGCGGAAAGAGTTTCAGTCGAAAACAAGACCTGAAAGACCACATAAAATATCACAATGAAGAAAAACCGTTCCCCTGTCCACAGTGTGGGAAGAGTTTCAGTAATAAACCAAAGCTTGAAGCCCACATGAGAACCCACACTGGAGAGAAGCCTTACACATGCACGCTCTGTGGGAAGAGTTTCATTCAAAAGGCAAACCTCGAAAGACACATGAGAACTCACACCGGAGAGAAGCCTTACACCTGCCAAGATTGCGGAAAGAGTTTCAGTCATAAGCAAAACCTTAATGTCCACATGAGAGTCCACACTGGAGAGAAGCCTTACGTTTGCACGCAGTGTGGAAAGAGTTTTCGTCAAAAACAAGAACTTGATGTCCACATGAGACGTCACACCGGAGAGAAGCCGTATAGCTGCACACTGTGTGGAAAGAGCTTCCGTCAAACAGGACACCTTACAAGTCACATGAAATTCCACACTGAAGAGAAACCATCCACACACAACAAACACGAGACTTGCATGAACATTGAACCACTCATAAATGTGATCATTGTTTAAACGTCAAGAAATCACACAGGCAGCTGGATTCTCCACAAGACCTACAGGGGTGTCAAAACTCGGACTTGGAGCACCGGTGTCCTGCTGAGTTTAGCTCCAACTTGCTTGAACACACATGCCTTCACCCACTGCACAGTATTATTTCATGTTACAAACTGATTTGAGAGTTTTGTTTTACATTGTCAAATATTCAAGCCCACTTACCTGTGTGAGAATTGCACAGTGTTTCCAAGAAGTATGAAGTGCAATTAAGAAGGCGTCTGGTGCATATGGAGAGGAAAAGATTGTCACCTACAGGTGGTTTGTCAAGCTTTCTCACCTGTGTGGAGTACATTTCAAGATATTTTCCAGAAACATGGATTGTTTCATTGTTTTTGCCCTGTCGTGTTTTTGCTACTGAGCTGTGTTTGATTTATGCTTGTTTTCTCCCTACCCTGACTTATATATTGGAATACTTAATTGGACTACCTCTTGATTTTCCCCAGCAAGCTAGATTATTCGACTGATAAAGCTTCATTTGGACCTCTCCCCTGTCGCCATGCTCCATTCATGGCTGACATCAAATGCACCAGCAGCTAGTTCCTGGAATGCACATCATCCAGAATTATCAGGATAAGCATGTCTCCGCATATAGGATCATTTGGGCATTGCTCACAACTGATTTATCAGTTATGCACTCATTAACTTCTTTTGTTATGGACTAAACAAGCCATTAGAAGCAGCCTTCACTCATCATGGTCTTTAAGGGTCACTGTGAAATTTTTTTAACTTGCCTGGGTCACTCTAAGCTTGCTGTTTACTGTTGGAGAGGAGGAGATTTTCCTTAAATATTTTTGGTGGGTATTTTGCAGTGACTGGCAAACACAGACAGCAGGGAGTCAGTCACATTAATGACATCAGCAAAATTATTTTGGAACTGTGATTAAAATCAAAGCTTTTCATAAAGAAAATCAAGTTACTCAGAAGGTTATTAGAAAGACAAAATTGGAAATTTGTGATAATGTCTATTTTATTAATTTCTGCACATATTAGTCTGGAAAATGTGTAGTTTTGTTGTGGTCAACTGCTCGAGTCCCCTCATTCCGGCAGCTAGCTCTCTGCAACTCTCACATGGTCGCCCAATGAAGCTAAGCAGGGCTGTGCCCGGTCAGTACCTGAATGGGAGACCACATGGGAAAGCTAGGTTGCTGCCGGAAGTGGTGTTAGTTAGGCCAGCAGGTGGGTCCTAATGCCCCAGTATAATAAAGAGGACTCTATACTGCTCAGTGAGCACCGTCTTTCGGATGATACGTTAAACCGAGTTCCTGACTCTCTGTGGTCAGTAAAAATCCCAGGATGTCCTTGGAAAAAGAGTAGGGGTTTAACCCCGGCATCCTGGCCAAATCTGCCCACTGGCCTCTGTCCATCATGGCCTCCTAACCCTCCCCATATCATAATTGGCTTAATCACTCTGTCTCCTCCCTACCAATCAGTGTGCGGTCTGGTGCAAAATGGCTGCCATCACGTCATCCAGGTGGATGCTGCACACTGGTGGTGGATGAGGAGATTCCCCCCTATGTGTAAAGTGTGTTGAGTGCCCAAAAAAGCGCTATATGTATGTAAGGAATTATTATTACTATTATTATTATTATTATTATTATTATTATTATTATTATTATCTATTCCACATGTGGTTCAGTCAAGTGACCACTTTCTGGAAAAACATAAGGCTTACACCAAAGATCTGAGGAATTCTGGCTCGTCTGGGCTTCTCTCTAGTACTTTCTTGAGGATAGTCAGTGACTATGAAAGAAAAACTTTAGCTCATGTTTATCTCGCTTGCAGTCTGTGTATGCATTTGATTTGTCTAAAGTTTGTAATTCAAGAACTAGTTGAACAAATTGTTATGGCATGCCACTGTCATTTACTTATTTAACCCTTTTCCAGCCATTGATCATATATCTATGACTTCAAAATAAATAAAGTTATAATATAAAGTTATATATCTGTATGTGTATTATGCACACACACGCATACATACACACATGTATGAACATGAAAGTTAGTCACTGAATATTGCAGTGAAATTAAAAGCTATAATTAAATAATGATATAATTAGTTACTCGCCCTCATATCATTTCAAACCCTCGAGACTTTCGTTTATCTCCTGAACACAAAGATATTTAAGGGGAAGTATGCAAGCAAGGGCCCAAAGATGTTCAAAATCCAGAAAAAATACCAAAAAACATCCTCAAAATATGTCTTCAGTGGTTCAATGCAATCATTATCAAGCTATGAGGATACTTTGTGTGCACATACAACAAAAAATACACAACTTCATTCAACAGTTTTTTTTCATCAGTGTCAGCATATTGTGAGCCAACCTATGCAGCAAACATATGTACTAACTCCCTGTATATTTAGTGTTTCCCTCCACAATGTGTATTTTCAGTGAAGGAAAACTCAGCGGCTGTCAGTGAATATCATACATAAACACCCACTTGCGACTTCAGTCAGGGAGCTTCAAGGCAGCTACACTAGTGTAAATGAAGCTTAAAAGTAGATGAGTAAAACTGAGTATGCTGGTTAGGTGAGTTCAATAAATTCCTCATGTACACGTTCGGTTTATAGTTTAAAAAGGGTTTCTTTGCTATGTGTCTTACTTATAGATGAATATCACGTATTGAATCACTTTTCAAAAACATGTACGAGGAACATGTGCTACTTGTTTATATTAGATTTCAGTACAAATTTTGTACTGTTTTATTAAAGACAATGCAGGCATATGTGAATAAAAAAAGTCCATCAACATTTAATTGATTTTTAATTTAATATATTTTAACCATATCAAGTTTAAACGTTTATTTTTTTATGTGTTTTTGCGTTTTTCAGATGAGACTTTTATTTTGGTCGATGACGTCATAGACCGCGCCGACTGCCCTGCTGTGATTGAGCTTCGGCTGAGGAAAGGTTGTGTTTTTAGGTATCTAAAACTTTTAAAATTGATTTGTTGTGGAATATTACAACATAATGCTTTATGTGCAATTGCTGACTGTTATTTGGTGAAACGCCGCGTCTTATTTCGCGCCTTGTGTCGTCAGTAAGATCAACAGAAACATGAAATCAGTCACTGTAGATTCAAAAACTACGAGTCAATTGAATCAAATGCTTCGCCAAATGATTCACTGAATCACACACTGGTGTAGATAAAGAGCAAACGAAATGTTATTAAATATATTGATCAAATGAATAAATGCCACTACAGTTTGTATTCATATTTTTTTTTCAGTTTTTATTTGTCTTATTAGGAGTTGTGATTTCTTTGTGTTGATTCTTCTCCTCTTAAACAGACAGAGAAACTCCTGCTGAAGCGACTGAGCTCCACTATTATAAAGATGGCGTTTATTAAAGAGGAGAGAGAAGACCTGAAGATTGGGGAAGTGTTCACATTGAAGAAAGAAGAGCCTGAGGAACTCACTGGTTGGTTTTCATTCAGTTTACATAGTGATCATTTTGTCTAATTATTTTTTATGTGTTTATTTTTGTTTCCATGTTAACCCTTGTGTGCTGTTGGGTCGTTTTCATCTACTCTTGGCTGCTTCTGTGTCTTAATTCGGTCACAACTTCCTAATTTGTTCAACATAAAAAAATAAAAAGCTAAAACTAGCTTGACCAGCCTAGCCAGGCTGGGAGCCAAGCCAAAACCAGCTATGTCCAGCTTAATCCAGGCTGGTCAAGCTGGTTTTAGCTGGATTTAGCTGGTCATTTTCCAGCCTGACCAACTAAGACCAGGCTGGAAATGGCTGGAAACCAGCCTGGAAATGGCCAAAACCCCTCTAAAACCAGGCTGGTCAGCCAGCTAAAACCAGCCAACCAGCCTAGGCTGGTTTAAGCTGGATTTTTCAGCAGGAATGGAATGATTTTTGGTGACAAATCTTATCTTGACACATATTTTAGGAAAATGCTTTGACGATTTTCAAAAACTCAACAATACACTCAAAAATGGGCCAATTGGCTACCTTTTTGTTATGTTTGTGGCTGTTCTTGCCCCATTGACTTCCATTATAAGCACATATTATGATAGTAAAGCCATGACACACCATATAATCATGAATTCTTCATTGTTGCTGGTTTTGACTGTTGGGAAGAGGTAACGTGGCATTTTTACTCTTGATCATCAGTTACAGTGCAAAAAAAAGCTGTTTCTGGCTTTTATGTGAAGATTTACTTAATGCTACCCTATATATCTCTATTATTCCTAGTGATTTTGCCAAAATTAACATTAAACTTTTCCCTATGTAAACACAATAAATCAGTCGCTCTAATTCAAGAAGCCAAGTCTAATCCTTGAATCTACTGAGTTAAATGATCCTGTAGAAATAAGGTTGACCCTCTTTCTTAATGTGATGTTGTGTAGAGCATCCTCGTTGCATCTCTCCATTCAGAAAACAAGATGATTTCACCATGACGAGTTCATTAGCTCCACAGAACACTAGTGTGCATGATGCCCAGTTCAACAGTTCTTCTACAAATAGGAAGTCTTACAGACGTCCATCACTTTTGCGGACAAACACCAGCCTAAAGCAATTTATAGGCTAGCTATATTGTTAAACATGGTCAAGAATTGGTCAAAATGAGAGTAACTTATCACATTATTAAACATATTTTGGCTCCTACGAAGTGTTAATACACGGACGCCAATAAAAATATATTTCTGAAATTTGGTAAGACTGTAATTTATAATATACACCATTTACTACTGGTTATTACCTAATCCTAAACCCAGATTCTGCCTTACTTATGATTAATAAACAGCTAATTAGTAGTTTATTAAGCTAGTGGTGTTAGTTAATGTTTTGTCAATAACGTGAATAGTGACCTAAACTAAAGTGTTAGAGCAAGTTTAGCTATAATGTTGGTTTTAAATAATAAAATCAATGTATTAGCCGTCCACTAAAGACGATGGTGGTCTTGAGTTGTTTTCTGGTGAGCTGGATCATCTCCAGTATGCAGTAAGTTAGTAAAATAAAGATGGCAGAATGGCACATGCAACATTTAAGACATGTTTGCATTGAAGTGCTGGTCAGTTTGTCTGCTTAACACTCTCATATTTAAGAATATTGCATCGTGACTGAAGGATTGTGGTAATATTGTGGTGTGGGGACTCTTACCCCTATTATCCCCTATGTATTTAGTCCCTCTGTTTCTGTAGTATCATATTGGATTTTTTTATTGGACTCATTTTGTCTGCCAGTTCCTCCATTCCTCTTTTACTGGTCACTGTCTGTTCCTCACCTTAACCTGAGCTGTTTATATTTGCCAGTGTGGGTTTGGGTTTGCTAGCTCTGTCTAGTCATTCTGCCTGCAGTCTTTGAGCTAAGGACTCCATCTTGGCTCCTATCTCCCTCTGGCTATCCCAATTGTGCACCTTGTTTCCCCTGGCTCTGCCTCAGTCCTCGATCCCGTTGGTGGTCTTGATCTCCTGCTTGGTTGCCAGAATTGTCAGGATTTTTTCGCCCAAGTCCTCAGGATGCCTAAGTGTGTAAATTATACCACTACATGAGTCTAGAGAAGCCATGATCTCTGGAGTGACTCAGACCAGTTTTCTCATTGTGCCAGATATCTTGAACAATCCTCCTAACTTTGTGGGATCAGTTTTGGGATGATCCCTACCTGTTGCAACATGACCGTCCACCAGTGCACAAAATAAGATTCATAAACACATGGGTGTAGGAGTTTGATGTGAGATTGAAGCCGTTATAATTGTAGAGGGTGTGCCGTCTCCATAATAATCCCTACAGGTTAAGGATGGGATGTCATTAAAGGTCATCATTAGTCATTTGCATGGCAGGTTTCACATAATCCCCGACACTGTGTTTGATCTTCTCTTTTAACCCCTTCAGCCCAAATCACCCTAGAAGAGGTCCATGAGGGCGTATCAAATTATCTATATGGTATTTAACCACTTGCTTGACCAACACAAAATATTATTTTAAAGTTTAAAGGCATGTAATTTTAGAATTGTGCCATGATTGCAGCGTGCTCGTTTTAGCAGTAAATATAATGAGAAATATTACATAAGTCATGAAATGGTGACTAGGGGTGTAACTATCTTCAAACCAAATGGAAAAACTTTGTTACGCCCTCCACTGTATGTACTGTGGGACTCTTGAGGCGTATCAAGATACACCCAAGCCAGTCATTTGAACATGTGACCAAAAAAACAATGTTGTAAACGCTTAAAAAAGGTGTCTAAAACAGGGGTGCCTGTTTCGAGAACGGACTTGCGTTCTTGTGAAGACCGGTCTTGGAAGGTCACCTTGGAAGAACGAACTCAAGAGACCACGAGAACAGAGAACGAGTCCTGTTAGAAATGAGATCCTGCTTTCTTCCTGATGGTCACATGACCTTCACTCGTTTTATTTTAATGGAAAATTGTTGAAACATCACAGCATTCATACAACGATGTATTGTTTCCCCCCTTTTTTACAATATATATTATGCATGAAGACTTTATAAATATCTACGCATATATACGCATCCTCCGTTCTTCCAATTGAGTATTGGAACTTTGGCAGCTGATGATGATGTTACAGGAGAACACGAGGATGCAAGATCGCTGAAGAACGCATATTGAGAAACAGCCTCTGTTCTAGAGGACCGGTGTCCTGCAGAGTGTTTACTACAACCATAATTAGACACCCCTGAACCAACCAAACAAACTAGGTATGGAAACTTCCTGGCAGAGGTCAATTGAAGCAAGTTGTAGCTAAACTCAGAGTTTGGACACCCCTTATCTAAAAATCAGATAATGAACGTGATGGAGTTTTGTTGTGGAGTTTATTGATCTTGCATTAATATTCTTCAGTAGCAGTTTCTAAGTAAATATGAAGTGTCATCTACATAACAAAAGCAAATATGCCTGAGTGGATAAATGCGACAAGAAAGGCAGTGGACCCAATACCGAGCCCTGTGGCACTCCATGCTTGTCTTTAATCGACAAGCTATAGTGCTTACAAGATCTAGCATGATGCCTAAATGCTGTCATGTCTGCTGTTTGTGACTTTAAACTGGAGTTATCTTCAGTTTATTTCCATTTACTCTTCACTTTAGATCAGCTTGTGCTGAAGGAGGAGAAGGATGAAACTGAAGAGAAGGATCGGTATGGGAAACACAATGATTTCATGACTGCAGAAAAATACACAATGACTTGTCCAATCCACGAAGGAACTCTAACGACCGAACCCAACGGCGAATTCCCCTGCGGTCAGTGTGAAAAGACGTTCAGTCATAAACCCAATCTTGAGATCCACATGCGAGTTCACAGCAGAGAGCGGCCGTACACCTGCCAACAGTGTGGAAACGGTTTCACCCAAAACGCAGCCCTAAAGCGGCACCTGAGGGTCCATTCAGGAGAGAAACCGTACACATGTGATGAGTGTGGGAAGAGTTTCACTCAGAAAGGACACCTCGATAAGCACACCCGAGTTCACACCGGAGAGAAGCCGTACACGTGTGATCTCTGCGGGATCAGTTTCACTCAGAAAGCACACCTTACAAGACACCTGAAGATCCACACTGGAGAGAAGCCGTACTCTTGTCCGCAGTGTGGGAAGAGTTTCATCCAGAACATCACCTTGAAAGAGCACATGAACATCCACAGCGGAGAGAAACCCTTCAGTTGTCCAGAGTGCGGAAAGAGCTTCAGCAAGAAACAGAAGCTCAACCACATGAGGGTCCACACCGGAGAGAAGCCGTACGCTTGCACGTTCTGCGGTAAGAGTTTCACTTACGTGACCGGCCGTAACGCACACATGCGCGTTCACACCGGAGAGAAACTGTTTCCATGTGGTCAGTGTGGAAAGAGCTTTAAAACCAACTTCAGACTAGGGTGTCACATGAGCAGCCACACCGGAGACAAGCCCTTCAAGTGCCATCAGTGTGGGAAGAGCTTCATCTGCAAAGTAAACCTCAATTACCACATCAACACTCACTCGGAGCAGAAACCCTGCACATGTGATCAGTGCGGGAAGAGTTTCAGTCATAAAATGAGCCTCAACGCTCACCAGAGGAGACACAGTTTACAGACCCCCATCAGCCGCAGACTGGACAGATCCTCCCAAAACACACAGATAGATGAAGATTCGGATGAGAACTCACACAGGGAAGCAGTTCACACGTGTGGAAGATTAACATAGAGGGAAAGAGGGCATCCGCTGCGTAAAACTTATGCTGGAATAGTTGGTGGTTCATTCCCCTGTGGTGACCCCTGATGAATAAAGGGACTAAGGCGAAAAAAAAATGAATGAATGAACAAACTGTTTAGGCTTTCCCACTACATCCTCTTTCTTATTCTCTCATTTTCCTTCAGCTTAGTCCCTTATTCATCAGGGTTTTGCCACAGCGGAATGAACCACCAACTATTCCAGCATATGTTTTACGCAGCAGATGCCCTTCGAGCTAGTACTAGGAAACACCCATACACACTCATACACTATGGACAGTTAAGTTCATCAATTCCCCTATAGCGCATGTGTATGGACTGTGGGGGAAACCGGAGCACCCGGAGGAAACCCACACCAACACGAGGAGAACATGCAAACTCCTCACAGAAACGCCAACTAACCCAGCCAGGACTTAAACCAGTGACCTTCTTGCTTTGAGGTGACAGTGCTACCCACTGCGCCACCGTGACGCCCCTGCTTATTCTCATTCATTTATTTTTAAAAGAATGAGACTTATTTGGAATCTCCAAAGTAAACATATTTATCAAATATTGAATTGAAAAATCATATTTAACCTGTTAATTTTATTTGTTTATATTTATATATTTGTTTATTATCACTTATTGAATTATGAAGTCGTTCTTATTGTGTAATGTTTTACGCCCATGCATATTTCAACAATGCAAACATTACAAAGTCCTCCTGCGGAGGACTAGGATACAGGTACTTGACTGGCCTGCCTGCAGTCCTGACCTGTCTCCAATAGAGAATGTGTGGTGCATTTTGAAGCCGAAAGTGTAACAACAAAGACCCCGAACTGTTGCCCACCTTAAGACTTGTTTGCAGGAAGAATGGGACAAAATAACACCTGAAACCCTTCATCACTTGGTGTCTTGAGTTCTTAAACGTCTTTTAAGTGTTGTGAAAAAACGGCAAGATTACAAAGTGGGAAATGCTTTACTGTCACAACTCCGACCAAAATTGGAATCTGTGTTAATTTAGAAAATAAAAATCACGAGGAGCACATTAAATCATGTTTGTTGTACTGTATACACTGAAATACAAGTCAAAGTCAGTTTAGAAATCACTTCTTTCTGTTTTCAGTTGTTTTCTATAGTGTCCCAGCTTTTCTGATTTGGGGTTGTGTGTTGATCTTGCCATAAAAGAGGCAGAAGTTGCTGATGTGGCATAAATAAATAGTAAATAGCAGTTTTGAAGGCTTAGACATGCTCAAAAACTCCAAAACTTTGGACACACTCCAGATATGGGGAAAATTTGATCTGATATTCAGTACCTGCAATGATGTAAAAGTGTCTCTTTAGCGCCACCTGTATATTTTCAATGAACTGCCCCTCAAGATATGCTTCATGTACATGTACAAAAATTAACAAAATCATTGAACAGACGATACATAAAGAAAATCTCTCTGAGAAAATCTGAAATCCACCCAATCAGTTATTATTTAATTTTCTTGGGAAAAATACAGCAGCTATATGCCATATTTAGGCCTTGTATTTTAATAAAGTCCTCCTAGAGATTTAACTGGACCAACACCTCATTGGCAGTGTAATAAACAGGCTTTTCCAATGTTAAATTGCGAAGACCTAGAGTATCAATTGAAACATATTTTGACAAATTGCAATACAAAACAGGAAGTTTTTGTGTATTTTTTTGTACTTACAATTATTAATATTAAATTATTAATATATCGCACACTGTTTTCTGTCATACTAAGGCCACCATGCGCATTGGTGAACTCAGATGTGAGGGATTTTTTTTTAAATATGTAATTTTCTTTAAAATGGATAAGTTCACCCTTTATTCATTCAATGTCCTTCAGCTTAGTCCCTTATTTATCAGGGGTCTCCACAGCGGAATGAACCGCCAACTATTCCAGCATATGTCTTACACAGCGGATGGCCTTCCAGCTGCAACCCAGTACTGGGAAAAGCTGTTCATTATCAAAGATATACCTTTATTTACTCGTCCTCCACTTTCTCCAAACCATTAGAGTTTCTTTCTAGAGTTGAAGACAAAAGAAGATACCTTGAACAATGTTGGAAACTTGCATAGTAAGTTATTTTATTGTTTATTCACATCCTAATGAGCGCTATAGTTCAAGATATCTTCCTTTGTGTTCAGCATAAAATAGAAAGTTAAAGGTTGGGGAGTTCATAAATGCTGAGTACAGCATTTTTGTTTTAGGGGACTCCTCATTTTTGATCATTGCTCCAATTCATCTTCAGAAATGAAAACGTATCATTGAAATATTTATTATTTCTGTTTGATGTTATCTAGATTTGTTGTATATAGTGGGTATGGAAAGTATTTTTCACTCTTTGCTATATTGCAGCCATTTGCTAAAATCATTTAAGTTCATTTCTCCCTCACTATTGTCCACACAGCAGCCCATACTGACAAACACAGAACTGTAGGCATTTGTGCAGACTTATTAAAAAAAAGAAAACCTAAAATATTATACAGTCCTAAATATTCAGACCTTGAGTCTTTTATTTTCTGTTTCTGAATTTCAGATGTTTGCCTCCATATGACTTTAATTTTGGTACGACTGTCTGACGTCATAAGTCGCCGCCGCCCGCCGCCGCAGCGCTGTTTTGTTTGTGTGAGCGTCGGCTGAAGAAGGTTTGTGTCCTTCAGTTTCTAATATTTTCCAAATTGATTTATTATTGGATGTAAACCTGTCAGGCTCTATTTAACGCTGTCGGTGGTCTTGTGAAAAGCTGTGCGTCTCATTTAGTTTCCCGTTTCTTTAATTAGTCTATCAAACAAGAGTCATCGCAGTAAGTACAGTAGAAGAAGATATTGAGGTAAAGTTGGTCTTATATTGATATATTCAGACTTTCATCTTAATATAATATCAGAAAAGAGTCATAGCATATTTACATGTTATTTCTATTAGTATATTCAATATAAACTATACTGAAGTAAAGTTGGTTATATATTCGCACATTCACTTAGTGAATCCCTATATTATTTACCACGGTACTTTGAATATTCCGCCTGAAATGACATGTAAACATGGCTTGAAAACAACATTAGCACTGTTTAAATGACCGTGAATAATGGTGTACTTTAATAGTCACTGGCTGCTAACATGATTTCACTATTTAGAATTAGCAAATGACTCTTAAGATGATATATTTTTAAGATGAAAGTCTGAATGTAAAACTAACTTCACCTCAACTCAATTAAACAGTGCTAATGTTGTTTTCAAGTCGTACTAACCTGTGATTTCAGGCCAAATATTTAAAGTATCATGGTAAATAATATAGGGAGTGTTTCACAAGCTGTCACCGAGTGAACGTGCCAATATTAAACCAACTTTACCTCAATGTGAAAATGAGCTTTATATAGCAAAACCTTTTACAGTGGTTAAAGGTTTCACTCACGTTTTCCTCCCCATTTTCTAAAATGATAATTTCTTTGGTTTCCCTACTGAAAAAATCAGCTTAAAGCAGCCTAGGCTGGTTGGCTGGTTTTAGCTGGTCACCAGTCTGGTTTTAGAGGGGTTTAACCAACTATGTCCAGCTTAAACCAGGCAGGTCAAGCTGGTTTTAGCTGGATTTAGCTGGTGATCACCCAGCCTGACCAGCTAAGACCAGGCTGGAAATGGCTGGAAACCAGCCTGGAAATGGCCAAAACCCCTCTAAAACCAGGCTGGTCAACCAGCTAAAACCAGCCAACCAGCCTAGGCTGGTTTAAGCCGGATTTTTCAGCAGGGTTATTAGGGAAAGGTGTTAATATTCCATATTTTATTGAACAATATTTTAATTTTAGAGAAATTTTATATTCATAAATGCAAGTGCCTTAAAACAAAACCACTGTTTTTAGTTTTACAAAAGGAATTTTGGTTATACTATAAATGTTTAAAGTTGCTACAGTCAAAATCAAAATGTGGAAGACTTTAGTTTATTGAAAAACATTAAATGAACAGAAGACTGCGTGTAAACGCTTTTGTTTTCTTTCTTTTAGTTGTGTTTGTGTGTCTTTTATGGTTTAAGTGAATATTTGGTATTATTATTATTTTATTGATTTGATTATTATTTGTGTTCTGTTTGAAAGTTGTTATTTGAATTTTGCCTAATTGTAATTGTGTTATAATGCAATAAAAAAAGCTTCTAGAAACTGTAAGTGAATTGAATCAAATGCCTCATTAAGTGTTTTATTTTTATTTATTTAGTTAAATTTTATCAGGAACATGCACACAACAACACGACATAAAGGGTGAACAAAAAAGAACCTAATAATGCTAAATAAATTAATTAAAAAGTAAAGTAAAATCCACAAATAAGCATAATGTACAGCATTTCTACATCTGAGTTTAAGAATTAACATTGGAATCAGAATAAGTATTATAATAATTGATAGATGTCTCAGGATTATTGCGTTTTAACATTTTCACAGTAGAAATAAAAATATTAATACAATAAAATGTTAATGTGGAAGATAATTAGCAAACTTCTGTTTGTGTATCCTCCTAGACGGGCTTAGTGGCCACACACGTGGACAGCACATTTTTAGCTCTTAAGTGGCGATTTAAAATACTTTGAATGTTTTATATTTTGTTACAGACATGCGGTGTCATTCTGCAACTGTTTTGCAGCATATGAAATGTCCCAAACACTATTTATAACTGTCCAAAATGGCCAAAAAAATGTTGTTTTTACTCTCTGATAGTCAAAACAAGTAAAAAAAAATGATGTTTTATTTGCATTAAAAACAGTCAGGAGAAAGGGTTTTATGTAAATTCAGACCACGAGTCCACATATATGGACATCATTTTTCAAAGTACACCATATCAAAAGATGACTTGGATTTTATTCTTATTAGATCCAAATAAGCCCAAATAGCAAAGAGAAATAAAAACTGCATGTAAAAAACAGCTTGAGCCTTAGGAGGGTATGAGAAATTCTGCCAATAAAACCAAGAGATTAACAATATATTCAAGACTTTAGTTGCGTTTGTTTTCATAAGAAATTATTATTATTTTTAAGTTTTACCATTTTAAAAATATATTTAGCTGTTTACAGCGTTACATTAAAAAAAAAATAAATGACAAAAGCTCTGTTGATCTGCCTTACAGACACTACAGACGTCCTCCATTTCAGTGCACTTTGATAATAAAGACTTTACTGGGTTAATTGTATGTCGTATTTTAAAACATCATTAAGTGATTCCCTTTAATCCGGCATCTTTCTGACGTCAATAACAAACTTCTGATTTCTTCTTCTTTGTGTTGATTCTTCTCCTCTTAAACAGACAGAGAAACTCCTGCTGAAGCGACTGAGCTCCACTATTATAAAGATGGCCTTTATTAAAGAGGAGAGTGAAGACCTGAAGATTGAGGAAACATTCACACATGAAGATCCTGAGCAGCTAACAGGTTGGCTTTCATTCTCAAAGATGTGTATAGAATCAGCTAAATTAAGTCTGAATTAGAAATGATTAGATCAGAAAAACACTGTTTGCCTGTTTATTTTATATCATTAAATAAATAAATAATTTGAAAACAGCAATAAATTAGCAGGTGAATGTTTTATCGTAAGAAATGTGGTTATCGCAATACTCTACAGCAGAGGTGTCAAAGTAAATAGCTGAATAGATGTAGCTAGATGTATAGATGTAGCTGTATGTATAGATGTAGCTAGATGTAAGGCTTTGGGCATTGGGCACCAGTTAGATTCAGAATAAGTAAACAATCAAATTAACTGAGTCTACTTAACTTCTGCTATATATATTAATTTGAAAAGCTCTTAGTGTATTATTTCCATTACAATAAGCAGAAATCTGTATTGTTTCCGTTACACTACAGCAGTACAGTA
Source organism: Danio aesculapii (assembly GCF_903798145.1). Classification (NCBI taxonomy): domain Eukaryota; kingdom Metazoa; phylum Chordata; class Actinopteri; order Cypriniformes; family Danionidae; genus Danio; species Danio aesculapii. The sequence goes on along the minus strand of NC_079438.1, from coordinate 3,345,415 downwards.
GATTTAATCAGTTCTAGAGTAAATGCAATCACTGTGATTTGCCCATTAAAAGTGAAATTTGACCATTTTATATGAACAAAAACCATTTTACAGCTGCAGTCGGCGTAGAGGCTTTACTTAAAGTAACACTGAAGCTACTGTTGCAGCTGCATAAATAATAATAAATCGTTTATTTAATCAAAAAGTAGAGCAAATACAAGCATGATGTGTGACGAAAGTGTCCTCATCACAGCCCATTCACTCTATCTTTCCAGAATAGTCAACTGTAATGAGCTCTACATGCACAGGGACTTTTAATTGGAGACCGGACCGCCTGGCCACTTCCGTTGTACCGTCATGACATCACCTGTTGCACTCTTTACTTGCTCTGTGGATTAATTTAGTTCTACTCAACAATTTCCACCCTTTTTCAAGTGTACCCTTATATCTAATCTGATTGGGCAGATAGTGAGCATATTTTAGCTTCTGTCTTGAGGGAGGGCTCAGATTATGATCCGAGCTAAGATCCACTATGTGGGATAAGAATAGATTAAGGCGCTGATTACACAACAATGTTGTATCCTTTCTCATTTTTGGCTGCAAACAATGGCAGAGTACATGGTGGAGCATGTGGAAATACCGCACTATTGGCTATTTGAAGGCCTTCTGTAAGATTGTGTAGCTTCATACACCGAGTAACGTACACAAAATAATGAATAGTGTTCATCATTGCATGCTTCATCAGCAGGAAAATAATAACTTAGGCCACATGTTCTTGTGTCTTTGTTAATCATGTTGAATAGATGGCCTTCAGGAGAGATTAGCTGTGATCACACAACCATGTTTCCCTGAAAAGATGTGCATGATGAGCTTCAGTTATTGTGAAGCCAGTGTTTTAGCGGTTTCTTTAACATGTTCTATAACTTTAGGCCACAAGGTGGCGCTGCCCTGATGCAAACCAATTTTCATTCATTCATACATTCAATTTGGCTTAGTCTCTTATTTATCTGGGGTCGCCACAGCTTAATGAACCACCTACTATTCCAGCATATGTTTTACTCCTTTTCAAGTACTGAGATACACCCATACACACTCATTCACTACGGCCAATTTAGTTCATCAATTCCCCTATAGCGCATGTGTTTGGACTGTGGGGGAAACCGGAGCATCCGTAGGGAACCCACACCAACACGGGGAGAACATGCAAACTCCACACAGAAACACACACTGACCCAGCTAGGCCAGCGTGCCTTTTAAATGGGGTTAACTTGTGTTTCTCTTCTCTTTAGATGTGCTGAAGGTGGAGAGTGATGAACTGAATGAACTGAAAGATCATCATCGTGATTTCAGGCCTGGTGAAAAATCTACACAGCAGAAAAAGACTCTAAAAGGCAAATCTGGGCGTCCTTTCATCTGTCGTGATTGTGGAAAGCGTTTCAGTCAAAAGCAATGCCTGGATGTCCACAGGAGAACTCACTCCAGAGAGAAGCCTTTTGCCTGTCAACAGTGCGGGAAGAGTTTCGTTCAAAAGCCGTACCTCAACAGACACATGAAAATTCACAGCGGAGTAAAGCCGTTCAGCTGTCAACAGTGCGGGAAGAGTTTCATCTTTAAGGCAAAACTGGAAGCCCACATGAAGACTCACACTGGAGAGAAGCCGTACTCCTGTCAACTGTGCGGGAAGAGTTTCGGTTATAACGCCACACTTGAAGCCCACATGAGAATCCACACAGGAGAGAAGCCGTACACATGCGCACAGTGTGGGAAGAGTTTCAATCAAAAGCCAAACTTTGAAAGACACATGAGAACTCACACTGGATTAAAGCCGTATGAATGCGCACAGTGTGGGAAGAGTTTCAATTATAAACAAGCCCTGAGGGTCCACATGAGAGTCCACACTGGAGAGAAGCCGTACACATGCACACAGTGTGGAAGAGGGTTCTGTCATAAAGTAAGCCTTGATGCCCACATGAGACGTCACACCGGGGAGAAGCCGTATGTCTGCGCTCAGTGTGGGAAGAGTTTCTGTGATGTCAGCACCTTTACAAACCACATGAAGACTCACACTAAAGAGAAACCATCGGCTAAACACAAGCGTAAGACTTTGACCATTCATCAATGTGTTTAATGTTTACATATGAAGAGCTCACATTGGAGTAAAGCCCCATTCACACCTTCAGTGACTTCAGCGCTGCTCGGTTTGGTCACTAATGGGAAAATCTCTCCATGGTATCAGACTTTTGCTCAATCAGCCAATCTAAATACGTTACAGTATTAGCTATTGTCAAAAGTAACACGTTACAGTATTAGCTATTTTCAAAAGTAACGCGTTACAGTATTAGCTACTGTCAAAAGTAACGCGTTACAGTATTAGCTACTGTCAAAAGTAACGCGTTACAGTATTAGCTACTGTCAAAAGTAACGCGTTACAGTATTAGCTACTGTCAAAAGTAACGCGTTACAGTATTAGCTACTGTCAAAAGTAACGCGTTGCAGTATTAGCTACTGTCAAAAGTAACGCGTTACAGTATTAGCTATTGTCAAAAGTAACGCGTTACAGTATTAGCTATTGTCAAAAGTAACGCGTTACAGTATTAGTTACTGTCAAAAGTAACACGTTGCAGTATTAGTTACTGTCAAAAGTAACGTGTTGCAGTATTAGCTACTGTCAAAAGTAACGCGTTACAGTATTAGCTATTGTCAAAAGTAACGCGTTACAGTATTAGCTATTGTCAAAAGTAACGCGTTACAGTATTAGTTACTGTCAAAAGTAACACGTTGCAGTATTAGTTACTGTCAAAAGTAACGTGTTGCAGTATTAGCTACTGTCAAAAGTAACGCGTTACAGTATTAGCTATTGTCAAAAGTAACGCGTTACAGTATTAGTTACTGTCAAAAGTAACACGTTGCAGTATTAGTTACTGTCAAAAGTAACGTGTTGCAGTATTAGCTACTGTCAAAAGTAACGCGTTACTGTATTAGCTATTGTCAAAAGTAACACGTTACAGTATTAGCTATTGTCAAAAGTAACGCGTTACAGTATTAGCTACTGTCAAAAGTAACGCGTTACAGTATTAGCTATTGTCAAAGTAACGCGTTACAGTATTAGTTACTGTCAAAAGTAACACGTTGCAGTATTAGTTACTGTCAAAAGTAACGTGTTGCAGTATTAGCTACTGTCAAAAGTAACGCGTTACTGTATTAGCTATTGTCAAAAGTAACACGTTACAGTATTAGCTATTGTCAAAAGTAACGCGTTACAGTATTAGCTACTGTCAAAAGTAACGCGTTACAGTATTAGTTACTGTCAAAAGTAACACGTTACAGTATTAGCTACTGTCAAAAGTAACATGTTACAGTATTAGCTATTGTCAAAAGTAACGCGTTACAGTATTAGCTATTGTCAAAAGTAACACGTTACAGTATTAGCTATTGTCAAAAGTAACGCGTTACAGTATTAGTTACTGTCAAAAGTAACGCGTTACAGTATGTTAGTCAAAAGTAACACGTTACAGTATTAGCTATTGTCAAAAGTAACGTGATACAGTATTAGTTACTCAAAAGTAACACGTTACAGTATTAGTTACTGTCAAAGTAACACGTTACAGTATTAGTTACTGTCAAAAGTAACACGTTACAGTATTAGTTACTGTCAAAAGTAACACGTTACAGTATTAGTTACTGTCAAAAGTAACGCGTTACAGTATTAGTTACTCAAAAGTAATGCATTACAGTATTAGTTACTCAAAAGTAACACGTTACAGTATTAGTTACTCAAAAGTAACACGTTACAGTATTAGTTACTCAAAACTAACGCGTTACAGTATTAGTTACTGTCAAAAGTAATACGATACAGTATTAGTTACTGTCAAAAGTAACGCGTTACAGTATTAGTTACTGTCAAAAGTAACACGTTACAGTATTAGTTACTGTCAAAAGTAACGCGTTACAGTATTAGTTACTCAAAAGTAACGCATTACAGTATAAGTTACTCAAAAGTAACACGTTACAGTATTAGTTACTGTCAAAACTAACGCGTTACAGTATTAGTTACTGTCAAAAGTAATACGATACAGTATTAGTTACTGTCAGAAGTAACACGTTACAGTATTAGTTACTGTCAAAAGTAACACGTTACAGTATTAGTTACTGTCAAAAGTAACGCGTTACAGTATTAGTTACTCAAAAGTAACGCATTACAGTATAAGTTACTCAAAAGTAACACGTTACAGTATTAGTTACTCAAAAGTAACACGTTACAGTATTAGTTACTCAAAAGTAACGAGTTACAGTATTAGTTACTCAAAAGTAACGTTACAGTATTAGTTACTCCCAAAAGTAACACGTTACAGTATTAGTTACTCAAAAGTAACGCGTTACAGTATTAGTTACTCAAAAGTAACGAGTTACAGTATTAGTTACTCAAAAGTAACACGTTACAGTATTAGTTACTCCCAAAAGTAACACGTTACAGTATTAGTTACTCAAAAGTAACACGTTACAGTATTAGTTACTCCCAAAAGTAACACGTTACAGTATTAGTTACTCAAAAGTAACACGTTACAGTATTAGTTACTCCCAAAAGTAACACGTTACAGTATTAGTTACTCAAAAGTAACACGTTACAGTATTAGTTACTCCCAAAAGTAACACGTTACAGTATTAGTTACTCAAAAGTAACACGTTACAGTATTAGTTACTCCCAAAAGTAACAAGTTACAGTATTAGTTACTCAAAAGTAACGCGTTACAGTATTAGTTACTGTCAAAAGTAATACGATACAGTATTAGTTACTGTCAAAAGTAACACGTTACAGTATTAGTTACTCAAAACTAACGCGTTACAGTATTAGTTACTGTCAAAAGTAACACGATACAGTATTAGTTACTGTCAAAAGTAACGCGTTGCAGTATTAGTTACTCAAAAGTAACGCGTTACAGTATTAGTTACTCAAAAGTAACAAGTTACAGTATTAGTTACTCAAAAGTAACGCGTTACAGTATTAGTTACTGTCAAAAGTAATACGATACAGTATTAGTTACTGTCAAAAGTAACACGATACAGTATTAGTTACTGTCAAAAGTAATACGATACAGTATTAGTTACTGTCAAAAGTAATACGATACAGTATTAGTTACTGTCAAAAGTAATACGATACAGTATTAGTTACTGTCAAAAGTAACGCGTTGCAGTATTAGTTACAGTATTAGCTATTGCAACAGTGTCTTTAGTGCCTTTTAACTGGGGTTAACTTGTGTTTCTCTTCTCTTTAGATGTGCTGAAGGTGGAGAGTGATGAACTGAATGAACTGAAAGATCATCATCGTGATTTCAGGCCTGGTGAAAAATCTACACAGCAGAAAAAGACTCTAAAAGGCAAATCTGGGCGTCCTTTCATCTGTCGTGATTGTGGAAAGCGTTTCAGTCAAAAGCAATGCCTGGATGTCCACAGGAGAACTCACTCCAGAGAGAAGCCTTTTGCCTGTCAACAGTGCGGGAAGAGTTTCGTTCAAAAGCCGTACCTCAACAGACACATGAAAATTCACAGCGGAGTAAAGCCGTTCAGCTGTCAACAGTGCGGGAAGAGTTTCATCTTTAAAGCAAAACTGGAAGCCCACATGAAGACTCACACTGGAGAGAAGCCGTACTCCTGTCAACTGTGCGGGAAGAGTTTCGGTTATAACGCCACACTTGAAGCCCACATGAGAATCCACACAGGAGAGAAGCCGTACACATGCGCACAGTGTGGGAAGAGTTTCAATCAAAAGCCAAACTTTGAAAGACACATGAGAACTCACACTGGATTAAAGCCGTATGAATGCGCACAGTGTGGGAAGAGTTTCAATTATAAACAAGCCCTGAGGGTCCACATGAGAGTCCACACTGGAGAGAAGCCGTACACATGCACACAGTGTGGAAGAGGGTTCTGTCATAAAGTAAGCCTTGATGCCCACATGAGACGTCACACCGGGGAGAAGCCGTATGTCTGCGCTCAGTGTGGGAAGAGTTTCTGTGATGTCAGCACCTTTACAAACCACATGAAGACTCACACTAAAGAGAAACCATCGGCTAAACACAAGCGTAAGACTTTGACCATTCATCAATGTGTTTAATGTTTACATATGAAGAGCTCACGTTGGAGTAAAGCCCCATTCACACCTTCAGTGACTTCAGCGCTGCTCGGTTTGGTCACTAATGGGAAAATCTCTCCATGGTATCAGACTTTTGCTCAATCAGCCAATCTAAATACGTTACAGTATTAGCTATTGTCAAAAGTAACACGTTACAGTATTAGCTATTTTCAAAAGTAACGCGTTACAGTATTAGCTACTGTCAAAAGTAACGCGTTACAGTATTAGCTACTGTCAAAAGTAACGCGTTACAGTATTAGCTACTGTCAAAAGTAACGCGTTACAGTATTAGCTACTGTCAAAAGTAACGCGTTACAGTATTAGCTACTGTCAAAAGTAACGCGTTGCAGTATTAGCTACTGTCAAAAGTAACGCGTTACAGTATTAGCTATTGTCAAAAGTAACGCGTTACAGTATTAGCTATTGTCAAAAGTAACGCGTTACAGTATTAGTTACTGTCAAAAGTAACACGTTGCAGTATTAGTTACTGTCAAAAGTAACGTGTTGCAGTATTAGCTACTGTCAAAAGTAACGCGTTACAGTATTAGCTATTGTCAAAAGTAACGCGTTACAGTATTAGTTACTGTCAAAAGTAACACGTTGCAGTATTAGTTACTGTCAAAAGTAACGTGTTGCAGTATTAGCTACTGTCAAAAGTAACGCGTTACTGTATTAGCTATTGTCAAAAGTAACACGTTACAGTATTAGCTATTGTCAAAAGTAACGCGTTACAGTATTAGCTACTGTCAAAAGTAACGCGTTACAGTATTAGCTATTGTCAAAAGTAACGCGTTACAGTATTAGTTACTGTCAAAAGTAACACGTTGCAGTATTAGTTACTGTCAAAAGTAACGTGTTGCAGTATTAGCTACTGTCAAAAGTAACGCGTTACTGTATTAGCTATTGTCAAAAGTAACACGTTACAGTATTAGCTATTGTCAAAAGTAACGCGTTACAGTATTAGCTACTGTCAAAAGTAACGCGTTACAGTATTAGTTACTGTCAAAAGTAACACGTTACAGTATTAGCTACTGTCAAAAGTAACATGTTACAGTATTAGCTATTGTCAAAAGTAACGCGTTACAGTATTAGCTATTGTCAAAAGTAACACGTTACAGTATTAGCTATTGTCAAAAGTAACGCGTTACAGTATTAGTTACTGTCAAAAGTAACGCGTTACAGTATGTTAGTCAAAAGTAACACGTTACAGTATTAGCTATTGTCAAAAGTAACGTGATACAGTATTAGTTACTCAAAAGTAACACGTTACAGTATTAGTTACTGTCAAAAGTAACACGTTACAGTATTAGTTACTGTCAAAAGTAACACGTTACAGTATTAGTTACTGTCAAAAGTAACACGTTACAGTATTAGTTACTGTCAAAAGTAACGCGTTACAGTATTAGTTACTCAAAAGTAATGCATTACAGTATTAGTTACTCAAAAGTAACACGTTACAGTATTAGTTACTCAAAAGTAACACGTTACAGTATTAGTTACTCAAAACTAACGCGTTACAGTATTAGTTACTGTCAAAAGTAATACGATACAGTATTAGTTACTGTCAAAAGTAACGCGTTACAGTATTAGTTACTGTCAAAAGTAACACGTTACAGTATTAGTTACTGTCAAAAGTAACGCGTTACAGTATTAGTTACTCAAAAGTAACGCATTACAGTATAAGTTACTCAAAAGTAACACGTTACAGTATTAGTTACTGTCAAAACTAACGCGTTACAGTATTAGTTACTGTCAAAAGTAATACGATACAGTATTAGTTACTGTCAGAAGTAACACGTTACAGTATTAGTTACTGTCAAAAGTAACACGTTACAGTATTAGTTACTGTCAAAAGTAACGCGTTACAGTATTAGTTACTCAAAAGTAACGCATTACAGTATAAGTTACTCAAAAGTAACACGTTACAGTATTAGTTACTCAAAAGTAACACGTTACAGTATTAGTTACTCAAAAGTAACAAGTTACAGTATTAGTTACTCAAAGTAACGTTACAGTATTAGTTACTCCCAAAAGTAACACGTTACAGTATTAGTTACTCAAAAGTAACGCGTTACAGTATTAGTTACTCAAAAGTAACGAGTTACAGTATTAGTTACTCAAAAGTAACACGTTACAGTATTAGTTACTCCCAAAAGTAACACGTTACAGTATTAGTTACTCAAAAGTAACACGTTACAGTATTAGTTACTCCCAAAAGTAACACGTTACAGTATTAGTTACTCAAAGTAACACGTTACAGTATTAGTTACTCCCAAAAGTAACACGTTACAGTATTAGTTACTCAAAAGTAACACGTTACAGTATTAGTTACTCCCAAAAGTAACACGTTACAGTATTAGTTACTCAAAAGTAACACGTTACAGTATTAGTTACTCCCAAAAGTAACAAGTTACAGTATTAGTTACTCAAAAGTAACGCGTTACAGTATTAGTTACTGTCAAAAGTAATACGATACAGTATTAGTTACTGTCAAAAGTAACACGTTACAGTATTAGTTACTCAAAACTAACGCGTTACAGTATTAGTTACTGTCAAAAGTAACACGATACAGTATTAGTTACTGTCAAAAGTAACGCGTTGCAGTATTAGTTACTCAAAAGTAACGCGTTACAGTATTAGTTACTCAAAAGTAACAAGTTACAGTATTAGTTACTCAAAAGTAACGCGTTACAGTATTAGTTACTGTCAAAAGTAATACGATACAGTATTAGTTACTGTCAAAAGTAACACGATACAGTATTAGTTACTGTCAAAAGTAATACGATACAGTATTAGTTACTGTCAAAAGTAATACGATACAGTATTAGTTACTGTCAAAAGTAATACGATACAGTATTAGTTACTGTCAAAAGTAACGCGTTGCAGTATTAGTTACAGTATTAGCTATTGCAACAGTGTCTTTGGTGCCTTTTAACTGGGGTTAACTTGTGTTTCTCTTCTCTTTAGATGTGCTGAAGGTGGAGAGTGATGAACTGAATGAACTGAAAGATCATCATCGTGATTTCAGGCCTGGTGAAAAATCTACACAGCAGAAAAAGACTCTAAAAGGCAAATCTGGGCGTCCTTTCATCTGTCGTGATTGTGGAAAGCGTTTCAGTCAAAAGCAATGCCTGGATGTCCACAGGAGAACTCACTCCAGAGAGAAGCCTTTTGCCTGTCAACAGTGCGGGAAGAGTTTCGTTCAAAAGCCGTACCTCAACAGACACATGAAAATTCACAGCGGAGTAAAGCCGTTCAGCTGTCAACAGTGCGGGAAGAGTTTCATCTTTAAAGCAAAACTGGAAGCCCACATGAAGACTCACACTGGAGAGAAGCCGTACTCCTG
>NC_079438.1:3278460-3330960 GCF_903798145.1 Danio aesculapii | reverse complement strand
ATTTAGACTGATCTGGCAACCGAGTAACATTTAGACTGATCTGGCAACCGAATAATACTTAGACTAATATAATGGTGACCTGACAAACAAGTAATTTTTAGACAACTATAATGTTGACCTGGCAACCGAGTAATATTCAGACTACTATAAAAGTGATCTGGCACCCGAGTAATATCTAGACTACTATAATGATGACCTGGCCACCGAGTAATATTTAGAACACTATAATGGAGACCTGGCAACCGAGTAATGGTCATCTGGCAACAGAGTAATATTTAGACTACTATAATGGTCATCTGGCAACCAAGTAATATTTAGACAACTATAATGGAGATCTGGCAACCGAGTAATATTTAGACTACTATAATGGAGATCTGGCAACCGAGTAATATTTAGACTACTATAATGGAGATCTGGCAACCGAGTAATATTTAGACTACTATAATGGAGATCTGGCAACCGAGTAATATTTAGACTACTATAATGGAGATCTGGCAACCGAGTAATATTTAGACTACTATAATGGAGATCTGGCAACCGAGTAATATTTAGACTACTATAATGGTCATCTGGCAACCAAGTAATATTTAGACTGGTAAAATGGTGATCTGGCAACTGAATAACATTTAGAATACTATAATGGTGATCTGGCAACAGATTAATATTTAGACTACTATAATGGTGATCTGGCAACAGAGTAATATTTAGACTACTATAATGTTGATCTGGCAACTGAGTAATATATGGACTACTATAATGTTGATCTGGCAACCGAGTAATATTTAGACTACTATAATGTTGATCTGGCAACCGAGTAATATTTAGACTACTATAATGGTGATCTGGCAACCGAGTAATATTTAGACTACTATAATGGTGATCTGGCAACCGAGTAATATTTAGACTACTATAATGGTGATCTGGCAACCGAGTAATATTCAGACTACTATAACAGTGATCTGGCAACCGAGTAACATTCAGACTACTATAACAGTGATCTGGCAACCGAGTAATATTCAGACTACTATAACAGTGATCTGGCAACCGAGTAACATTCAGACTACTATAACAGTGATCTGGCAACCGAGCGTCTCACTCACTAGATATTGGGAGCGATGTAGTGGATCTTCATGCAGTTTTTATCAGCCACCACCATATCATCTGTAGCTCGAGTGTCTGCACCTAAGATCACTCCGTCCTGAAAGAAAACAAGACGTATTTTATTTAGCATCATTCAACATAAGCACCATCATATTAGTTTAACCCTCAAACCTCTGTCAAATTCATTTTAAAGACAAATATCACATCAAAATAAAGGCAAAGTTGTCAAAGTTTGAATATTTGATGTGTTTTTTTTATTACTTCACCTCTATAAGAATCACAGTTTAATATAAATAACTGTTTCCTCTACTGTTCCATCACTGAAAATAAAATATTAAGCAGAATTCAGTAAGGTCAGACAAAACCTGAAGATCTGGTGTCTCTAGTCAAATCTGTTGGGTTATGACTGTATACAAATCTAAACATATTAACAGAAAGTAAATAACATGTTAAATGGTGTACAGTTCTACAATGATTGTGTACATGATTACGTGTTTTACTGAATCATGTGGTCTCCTGTGGACATTTAAAGTCTTTAAAATAAAGATTTCTCAAGTGCTGTTTATCAGAGAGCAGATTACTCCAACACATCTCTAATCATAATAGTGTTAATAACTCATCTCTAATAACTGATGTCTGTTCTCTTTGTCATGATGGCAGTAAATAATATTAGACTAGATATTCTTCAAGACACTAGTATTCAGCTTAAAGTGACATTTAAAGGCTTCACTAGGGTAATCAGGGTAAAGTTAGGGTAATTAGGCAAGTCATTGTATAACAGTGGTTTATTCTGGAGACAATCCAACACTAATATTGCTGAAGGGGGATAATAATATTGACCTTAAAATGGCTTTAAAACTATTAAAAACTGCTTTTATTCTAGCTGAAATAAAACAAATAAGACTTTCTCCAGAAGACACAATATTAGAGGAAATACTGTGAGAAACTCCTGACTCCAAACATCATTTGGGAAATCATTGGAAAAGAATAAGAGGGTGAATGATCTCAAGAGCTGTTAATGAACTATACCAGCATGAGCTGCATGCAGAAATGTAAAACCCTACTTTAAACACCAGGCCGGCGATGGTGGTGCCCGTCTTCCTGGCGTTCGGTGCGCTGTAGCCTTTCTCCGACAGGTTTGCTTCCAGAACTGCATTTCTGTGTGATGAATGCATATATTTGCACATACATGCTGTTATTAAACACTGTAAACATGTCAGTGAATTCAACGGTAAACCAAAATGTAAAAACACTACGGTAAAATCCCTCACCTGTTTAACTGAAGGTTTCCTTAATATATATATACACAGTAAACTGAACTCCCTGTGTGACACTTCACCTTTAATGCTCTTTATGTCACATCACTGCTGTACCTCTTCATTACTCTGTTCTCTTGAATTCTGCAGTGTTTAATGCTACATCTTATGTTGATAAAGAGTGTTTAACGCATTGCCTAAACATTGCAGTGTTTATCAGTTGTGTGAACGACTCTAAGGCTGCGTCTGAAACCGTCTACTACTCAGTAGGTACTGCATGTGAATTTAAACGTGCTACTCGGCTGTTAGAAAAGTACACTCTATACAGTATGAATGGAATACTACATCCGCCATTTTGTCATGGTCACGTGACCTACCTGCGTCAGTTACATCGCTTTACTCTCATTCATGAATTCGCTCGCGGTGCATCATGGGATAGCGCAGCGTGCATGAAATGCGCACACCAGAATATCGCCGGATATAGTAGGTCATCCGGGTACTTCTCACATACTGATTTTCCAATTCTATGAATTCAGACACACTACTCGGCTGGCGTACTGATTTTAGCGTACTATACAGTATGGAAGTATGCGGATTCGGACGCAGCCTAAGTGTCTTCTGTATATTAATATGTTCCTCTGCTTGTAGGAAAAGTAGCTGTGTTTTCGTCTGTGTTGTGTCGATGTTTGTACTTCAGAACAGTGATGTACACTATATAGTTGTGTCTTCAGAACAGTGATGTACACTATATAGTTGTGTCTTCAGAACAGTGATGTACACTATATAGTTGTGTCTATTGTGTTTCCAGTATTTGCTCATAATCAATAAATGATGTCTTTATTATTTGTGTACACTTTGAGCACTTTGAATTGCATTTATAGTAATAAACTATTAGTATTATTGATTATTTTGTGTTTCAATAATAAGGTTCTGCTTTTAACAGTGAAATATATCAACGGTGTGGTCTACTTCTGGACTCTAACCTGAGCTAAGAGCAGCACAATGCAGTTTACTTCACTGTAAATGAAGAAATCTGTCAACTTGACATTAAGAGGCAGCTGCGGTTGCTGGACTTTAAGAACATGACGGACATTTTTACATTTCACAGTAAAGTACCGTATTCTGTACATTTTCTTTGGTCATACGTATCCGTACATTAGCAGCTTTCCATAAATATTCATGTTTATTTCTGCTGCTGAATTGCATTATGGGATCTCGATCTTTCGTCCAACAACGTTGAACTTTGAAACGTTGACTATCCTGCACGTTTAATAGTTATTGTCTGTCGGAGTTGTTTTAGACTTATTTCTCTGTATTATTTTGTGTTTATTATATTATGTCAAACCACTGAAATGTCAATAAAGTCACTTTGTTAAACTGTAGAGTTTAAGAGTTGAATTTTCAACATCAGAAGTGGACAGAGCAGAGATCAACATCCCATAATGCAATTCACCACCGCAAATAAACACAACACATGCAAAATACAAACTGTTCAGTTCAGGTATTATTTACAGTGTATATATATATATAATAAAACACACACTATCATGTTCAAACATTTCTTTAAAGATGTCTTAAAACACATATGAATACTGGAGCAGTGTTTCCCAACCCTGTTCCTGAAGGCACACCAACGGTCCACATTTTCAAGCTCTCCCTAATCAAACACACCTGAATCAACTCACCAGAACATTAGAAGAGACTCCAACACCTGAAGTGAATGGGTCAGAAAAGAGAAACACCGAAAATATGTACTGTTAGTGTGCCTCCAGGAACAGGGTTGGGAAACACTGTACTGGAGGACTCTCCCTTCATTTGGAGGACAGTAGCACCTTTCTGTGCTTTATAACATCCATCTCAGAGTGTGTTATAATGTATTTATATTTAATATATTTAAATAAAGGTGTCCATAAACCATAAGAAGTCCATATAAAAGATTTAAGCTTATTTTATTGCTGAATAAACTTCAGTTATTATTGTTACTCATACATTTAATAATTCACTTCTTTACAAGAAAAGCAGAATTAGTGAAATAGCGAAGCACTTTATGATTATTATTAATAATATTATTATATTTTATCTTTTTATTACTCAAAGTGTTGAATGTGCCGGCTAATAATGACGCTGCATTCTTCAGTGTTAAACAAGAGTGAACAGATGACTGAATATTTGTGTTTTCTCTTATGATGGAGGCGCTAATATATTAAAGTACACAAGACCTTTTCCCAAACATATTTCTGGATAATCTTTATATTACCCTGCTGAAAAATCCAGCTTAAACCAGCCTAGTCTGGTTGGCTGGTTTTAGCTGGTTGACCAGCCTGGTTTTAGAGGGGTTTTGGCCATTTCCTGCCTGGTCTTAGCTGGCCAGGCTGGAAAATGACCAGCTAAAACCAGCTTGACCAGCCTGGTTTAAGCTGGACATAGCTGGTTTTGGCTGGGCTCCCAGCTTGTTTAGGTTGGTCAAGCTGGTCATTTTACAGCCTGACTAGCTAAGACCAGGCAGGAAATGGCTGGAAACCAGCCTGAATATGGCCAAAACACCTCTAAAACCAGGCTGGTCGACCAGCTAAAACCAGCCAACCAGCCTAGGCTGGTTTAAGGTGATTTTTCTGTAGGGTATACATTTCTTGCATATTTAATATGTAAAATTCTAATCTCATACAATAATTTCCAAATCTTTTAATGTATATTTTTTGAGGTAAATAATTTAATAGTAGCCTATTGGAGTATGATATGCAATTAGAAAACGTAGAAAACCTTTTGGTGAATCAAAAGCACACATTTATGAAACTAGCAGAAGCTAATCCAGTACATATTAGTGAATAAAATCACTGAAATCCAGTATTTGAAGCTCATAATTAAATATAAAGTGAGGGGAAACGACTGCAAACATGTTCACTGTACAGAAAAAAACTAACTTCAGCTCGTCTGGTTACGGGCCTTTCGTTGTGTGCATGCTAGCGCTTAGCAATCATCGTCTTATATCACCTACAATCATTTAAACAGGTTGTACATCCTGTGAACACGGTGTGTGCCTCTGTCTGTCTCACCTGCGTGTGTTCTCGAAGGAGAATCCTCCAGTCAGTGTTTTAGTCGATGTGTTGAGCATCTTTCACCTGCACGAACACAAACACACACTGAATGATCATCTAAATTAGCTTTAGCGATTAGCCTGTCTGCCGCGTCTGTGCGTCAGCGATTATAACGCCGGAAACTGCGCTTTCACTTTCACTTGTGAGCTTCACCCGAGTGGATCAGTTACAGAAAA
The DNA here is from genome assembly GCF_903798145.1 of Danio aesculapii. Lineage (NCBI taxonomy): Eukaryota > Metazoa > Chordata > Actinopteri > Cypriniformes > Danionidae > Danio > Danio aesculapii. Next base: position 3,325,332 of record NC_079438.1, on the reverse strand, counting down.
GCTCTGTGTGCGTAAAAACAAAGCCTGCTACCTTCTCTTTTTGTTAGTCGAGCTATCTGCAGTGTAATTTTAGCTACTATGAAAAAATCGATAACAATATCATTTGATTAGATGATTCTAATTCAAGACTTTTATTATTTATTTTGATCTACCTACATCACCTGTCTGACAAAATAATTGCGTTTTTTGTACATGATCATTTAATTATAGGTGAAATGTGCTTTTATTAATTTGATCACACTTTGCAATTATATTTCATCAGATCTAATGATCTAATCTATTTACTAACATGACGACAATAATGCTTTGTTCATTGTTTGTTACAGTATTTTTAAATATTTGTTATGAAAACGATGTTGATCGCTGCATTAGTAATAAATGCATTAGTAAATGCTGAACTATGATTAATAAATGATGCATATTTAATCATGTTTAATGTTCATGTTCATAAATACATAACTAATGAATTATTACTGTAAATAATGGTCATTAATTTATGTTAACGTTGACTCAACAATGAAGCACAAGCATATTAATGACAATTACTTATAAAATGTAATCAAGTGGCTTTATATTTGATCAATAATCCAAGCTATACATATTAAAGTCGACAGTGCTTTGAAAACACATTTAGACTGATATTTATTTTGTCAGGGAGAACATTACTGTGTATGTTCAATGAGGAAAATAAAAGAAAAAAGGGTAGATCATTTAAAACAATATTCACATTTAAAAAATAAATGAGAATTGTTAGTTTTATGTTCATCAGCAGCTCGATGTGAAGCACAGCACTGGTGTATAAGACTGAAGGGTTTATTCTGAGAGAACAACCATCTTCAATGTACTTTATCCTGCTTATTACAGGGCTACTGGCCACATATTATAAACAAAACGTTTTGCTGTATTTATTAATTTTTAAATTAAACACAAAGCTGACAGATTGAAAACAGCTGATGGAGTATACACTAACCTGTGCATATTTTACGCACAACCATCTCTAGGGTTTACAGAGAATGGTCTGACAGAGGAAATATCCAGTGAGCGGCAGTTCTGTGGGCGCAAATGCCTTGTTGATGTCAGAGGAGAATGGCCAGACTGGTTCCAGCTGATAGAAAGGCAACAGTAACTCAAATAAGCACTCGTTACAACCGAGGTCTGCAGAAGAGCATCTCTGAACACACAACACGTCCAACCTTGAGGCGGATGGGCTACAGCAGCAGAAGACCACACCGGGTGCCGCTCCTGTCAGCTAAGAACAGGAAACTGAGGCTACAATTCGCACAGGCTCACCAAACATTGCTTTCAAGTTCACTATGGCCTCCACAGTCACCTGATCTCACTCCAATAGAACACCTTTGGGATGTGGTGGAACGGGAGATTGGCATCATGGATGTGCAGCCGACAAATCTGCAGCAACTGTGTGATGCTATCATGTCAATATGGAGCAAAATCTCTGAGGAATATTTCCAGTAGCTTGTTGAATCTACGCCATGAAGGATTGAAGGCAGTTCTGAAGGCAAAAGGGGACTGACCCGGTGCTAGTGAGGTGTACCTAATAAAGTGGCCGGTGAGTATGTTGCCAGATTGAGTGAAAAAAGTTGTGAGGTGATGAGCGATTTATTCAAATCTAGACTGAGCTATACAAATTACGGGAGCTTCCTGAGAGAAATAACAAAACAGGAGGGTGGCGGGAGATGGGTGTGAAATATGGGAGGCTCCCAGGAGAAAGGGTAGTCTCGGCAGGTATGGTGGCCTCTTATAAATGGCTTCTATTCAGCGTGAGCCCTCATGTGTCTGTTGAAGTGTTTTATCATTCATAATCTGGGAAAAATCCTTCTGAAAGTGACGGTATCGTTCCTCGCTGTCTCTGTCATTGTAGTTGTGCTGTGAGCTCTGCTATTCTTTAACTCTGTTAGTGATATTTACAGCTGTCTCTTTATCTTTACACTTATCCTGTTTGGTGTGAACTGGCCTTAAATCCTAAGAAAGACCTGATATTTTTATGTTAGGCTTCTTCTGTATTTCTGCAGATCTGAATGAGGATCAAATGACTGAGTTGAGCTGTGAGAATGAAAGCCCACCTGTTAGCTGCTCAGGATCTTCATGTTTGACTCTGAATGTTTCCTCAATCTTCAGGTCTTCACTCTCCTCTTTAATAAAGGCCATCTTTATAATAGTGGAGCTCAGTCGCTTCAGCAGGAGTTTCTCTGTCTGTTTAAGAGAAGAATCAACACAAAGAAGAAGAAATCAAGACACAACCTCTGTCTGTGTCTCAATCACTTCTCTAGCTGACTAGTCAGTGTGCACTGGGAGACTATAATCTCTTACATCACTTAATAAGACACAAAAACACTCCAAACAACTGTTATAAACTAATGAAAGCATATAAATCATTAATGTTTAGGCGTTTGTTAATTATATCTGATACCAATGTGTGAAATGATTCGAGTCACTGAATCGTTTTATGAAGCATTTGATTCAGTTGACTCGTACTTTCTAGACGCTCAGTTTCTCTCATCTCTGGATTTTACAGTGACTTTAATCGTATTTACACTGAATTTCGACACTAGAGACAAGCAGTACACACAGAATATCTCTTTACTACGCTTTACTCGCGCAAAATAACCGCTAATAACGTTCATTTCAATTGAACGACCCGTTGTAATGTGGTAATTATATCCGAATTGCTTGTATAAATAATATCTGGAACATTTCTTTGTTTAAACACATTTAATGTTTAAAAAACAAACCTTTCCTCAAGTCTGTGGGCAGCAGATGCAGGAGCGCTGCGCATCATTATGACGTCACACGGGAATACCAAAATAAAAGTTAGCCCAAACTAAATCATAGACGAAGAAAAACATTTACATATAATAAATATTTAAAAATACACGAATAATTCATCATAACTTCTGTGAATTCCTTCATTTGTGTATCTAAAAGTGTGTAGTTACTTTTATTCATTTAGAGAATGAAATAGATGTAATAGTTCTACATGTGTTTTAGCAATATGGGATTAAGATCAAGATGGCATTAAGACATATCTAAAATCATTTAAAAATGACTTTATATCAAACGACAGTTGTGCATATGTATTCAAAATATGTATATATCTAAAACACACCTTTATTTGATTGTATTATTTATCGATTAACACGGATTATAACATTCAACATTTAAGTTCAAGCATAGACATTAAATGTAAACGATGTTTTGAATAACAGTGGTGATTGACAAAGTTTTGTAGTAAACTCATTGCAAACTCGGTGAAACTCATCACTATGGACAATTTAGCTTACCCAATTCCCCTATAGCACATGTGTTTGGACTGTGGGGGAAACCGGAGCACCCGGAGGAAACCCACACCAACACGGGGAGAACATGCAAACTCCACACAGAAACACCAACTGACCTGTGTGTGTGAATGAGAGTGTATGGGTGTTTCCCAGCACTGGGTTGCAGCTGGAAAGGCATCCGCTGTGTTAAACATGCTGCATAAGTTGGCAGTTCATTCCACTGTGTTGGCTCCTGATAAATAAGGGACTAAGCCGAAGGAAAAAGAATGAATGAATGATAAACAATTAAATCAAAATGGATTTCAACATGAAATAGCTACCTTAATGTTTTTAATTTGAGATGTTTAAAACTAGTGTTAATTTAGTTTATTTATTTGTACGGAGACAATGTCCAACATGACCTGTGCCACAAGTTGCAATATAAAGGGCTCTACAATGCAACCATTTCAGTTGTGTTTGTGACAAAAACTTACCGTGTGCGACCATGAAAAATATATTAAGGTGCACATGTGCGACTGACCTGATCAAAGCTAAAAAAACCACAGCTACCACATTCTCATTACACATCAACAGTGACATTTCACACTGGACATTGGTAATGTCTTTTGGGAACACTTCCCAAAATACATTATAATTTGAACGGCATCTATGCCTATGTCTGTTTTTCCTTATCCCGAGGTCTCCGTAATCCTGGACCAGGCCGTATCCTGAGCAGATGCTGTGGTGGTCATGGAGGAGTGGAGAGCATGAGACTGATTCCTGAAAGACCCCAGAGACAGACGAGTCTCCACATTGATCCTGAAGAGCCAGCCAGTACACCAGCCGGTGACCTACTCACACCTGCAGAAATTTGGCCAGAGGTGAAATGGTCGCGCCCAACTGAGCCTGGTTTCTTTCCATCACTTTGGTCAATTGGTGAAGTTTGTTCCTCCACTGTCACCACTGGCTTGCTTGGTTTGGGACTTGTGGAGCTATGCATCGATGGATTTGCTCTTCAGTGTTTGGACTTTCAGCAGTGAAAATTGAACCACACTGAACTGAACTAAACTGAATTTCAACTCTGAAAACTGGAGTGGCACAGTTTCAAAATACACTCTCAGAAATGAAGGTATGCGAGCTGTCACTAGGGTGGTACATTTTCAATAGGTATGAATTTGCACCTAAAAGGTCCATTTTAATACCTCAAGGGTACATATATATTATTACCTAAACATTTTAAAAAGAGCACTTTTGTTCTTTTTAGGTACTTAGATATACTTTTGAGGTACCAATATGGACCCTTCAAGTACAAATGTGTACCTTTTGAAAAGGTACTTCCCTAGTGACAGCTCGCGTACCTTTATTTTTGAGAGTGTACATCAATCTTCTATGTTAAGCTGCTTTGACACAATCTACATTGTAAAAGCGCTAGAGAAAGAGAGATGAATTACAAAACTGAAATGTAAAATCAATGTACAGCTGTTCTGGTCACTCACCCACACTTAAGTCCATGCCAGAGCTCCCAATGACCTCTTGAATCGGCTTGAAGAAGAACAGAAATAACTTGCCATACAGACAGAGCAACGACAGACATATGCTTCCTGTTTTGCTCTGAAAATTGACGAAACTAAGGTCATTATATAATCTAGGCACTTTAACACTGATTGAACTTTATTAATAATCCATATGCACATATATATATTGGAGCGACCACTGATCAGGATACCACTCCCTTCAGTTCCCGGACTAGTACATTTTACCTTCACTTGTCTACAGTGAAAGACATAGAGATGTCCATCTTTTTTGAAAGTCTTCAAGTCTTAATTCAGAAGAATATATAAGTCTTATTCTTCGGTTTCTGCAAGTCTTTCCATCAAAGTCTTTTATACTTCAAGAATTACAACAGTTTAAAGCCTTTCCTCTGTCAAATGAGACAGGAAATACATACTGAAAAGCCGTTCTCTCATACATGAATTTTTTTATGGTATTTCAGAATTGTACAATTTCTAAAACTTTTTCCACATTGAGGACAAATGAACCGCTTCTCTACAGTGTGACCCGACACGTGTCTCTGAAGGTTTTGTTTACGGCTGAAGCTTTTTCCACATTGCTGACAGGTGAAAGGCTTTTCTCCGGTGTGAATTCCTATGTGCTGAACAATGTAATGCCTTTTACGAAAGCTCTTGCCACACTGGTGGCAGATATAGCGCGTCTCTCCACTGTCAACACTTATGTCGATTTCAAAGTGTCTGTTTAGAGTCAAACTACTTCTACGTGGTTTGGAGCTGCAACGCCTCTCTCCAGAGTACATCTTAATGTGTCTTTTAAGGTTAGTATTTCGACTGAAGCTTGTTCCACATTTTTGGCAGGTGAAAGGCTTTTCTCCGGTGTGAGTTCTCACGTGGTTATCAAGGTCATATTTGTTTCTAAAACTCTTCCCGCACTGTTGGCAGGTGTAGGGTTTCTCTCCGGTGTGAACTCTTAGGTGCTTTTTAATCCGTCCTTTTAGACTGAAACACTTTCCACACAGAGGGCATGTGTAAGTTTTACGTATGCCGTCATTTCCTGTGTTAATTTCAGGGCTTCCATCTAGAGGTAAACCTGTTCCGTGTGGTTTGGAGCTGTAAGGACTTTCTCGAGTGTGAACACTCATGTGTCTCTTAAGGTTTGTTTTTCGGTTGAACCTTTTTTCACAGTGATCACAGCTGAAAGGCTTTTCTCCAGTGTGTGTGTTCGTGTGTTGGTCAAGATTATATTTGTTTACAAAACTCTTCCCGCATTGTTGGCAGGTGTAGGGCCTCTCTCCAGTGTGAACTCTTAGATGGACCACAAGCTTTGCTTTTTGATTGAAAGACTTTCCACACTGAGGGCACGTGTAAGCCTTTCTTATGCTGTCAATTCCTGTGCTCATTTTAGGGCTTACTTCTAAAGGTAAATCTGTTCCGTGTGGTTTGGAGCTGTAAGAACTTTCTCTAGTGTGAAGACTCATGTGTCTCTTAAGGTATGTTTTTCGGTTGAACCTTTTTCCACAGTGATCACAGGTGAAAGGCTTTTCTCCGGTGTGACTCCTCATGTGGTCATCAAGGTCATATTTGCTTTTAAAACTCTTCCCACACTGTTGACAGCTGTAGGGTTTCTCTCCGGTGTGAACTCTTATGTGTCTTTTAAGATGTGCTTTTTGACTGAAACACTTTCCACACTGAGGGCATGTGTAAGTCTTTTTTACGCTGTCAATTCCTGTGCTCATTTTAGGGCTTCCTTCTAAAGGTAAACCTGTTCCGTGTGGTTTAGAGCTGTAAGAACTTTCTCGAGTGTGAACACTCATGTGTCTCTTAAGGTATGTTTTTCGGTTGAACCTTTTTCCACAGTGATCACAGGTGAAAGGCTTTTCTCCGGTGTGACTCCTCATGTGGTCATAAAGGACATATTTGTTTCCAAAACTCTTCCCACACTGTTGACAGGTGTAGGGTTTCTCTCCGGTGTGAACTCTTATGTGGTTTTTAAGATGTGCTTTTTGACTGAAACACTTTCCACACTGAGGGCACGTGTAAGTCTTTTTAACGCTGTCAATTCCTGTGCTCATTTTCGGGCTTCCTTCTTGAGGTAAACCTGCTCTGTGTGGTTTGGAGCTGTAAGGACTTCCTCGAGTGTGAACACTCATGTGTCTCTCAAGGTTTGTTTTTCGGTTGAACCTTTTTTCACAGTGATCACAGCTGAAAGGCTTTTCTCCGGTGTGAGTATTCATGTGTTGGTAGAGATTATATTTGCTTCCAAAACTCTTCCCGCATTGTTGGCAGGTGTAGGGCCTCTCTCCAGTGTGAACTCTTAGATGGACCACAAGCTTTGCTCTTTGATTGAAAGACTTTCCACACTGAGGACATGTGAATGTTTTTTTTCTGGCATGAATTGTCATGTGCCTTTTAACTCTTCTATTTTGACAGAAACCTTTCCCACACTGCTTGCAGCTGCAATGACTGTGTCCAGTCTGAAGTTTCATATGGCAAATTAGAGTTGCATTTTGGCTAAAACTCTTTCCACATAGTTGGCAGATGAAAGGCTTAACTCCAGTGTAATCTTGACAACTTTTTTGTGGGAAAATATTATCGGCATGTGAGCAAGTAAAAGATTTGTCTCTAGTTATGAAATCACAGTGATTAGGTTGATATTTCTCTTCCTCTTCTTTCAGTACTCCATTCTCTTCTTTAAGTTCCATTAAATCTAAGGTGAAAGAGACAAGTTGATATCAATTAACAGTGTAATACCCCAAAGCAAGAGGCAAGAAAAATCTAGAAGGTCATGATATTTGAAATGTCACTGACAGCTCCCTGATCGATTGAATCTGAGAGCCGAGCATTCACAGAATCATGTTCAATTCTGCAGGGAAACAGTACTTGTGAAGACGTTCAGCCAGAATCAAGTTCCATCTTGTAAAGTAATTGCTATTTAAAAGTACACATAATCTGCATTTACCATCGGATTATTACACCATTGCAAATCTCTTTTTACATTTAAAGTCAAGCTTTTATCTGGCTCACACATACTTTAAGACCACAGACATAAGCTCAGAGCTCATAGTGACTTGTATATTAGTACTCCATTTCGTCAGTCACTACGAGTTACATTTTTGACTGACAAATTAGGGATTCTGCTTAGAGAGATGTCCACTCTTGTGATCCAAGATTGTCGTCTCTGACTAAACCTGTCAGATTTGACCCCATACCCTGGCAGCTCATGGTACTTAAAGAGTATCCCAATGTATCGAGCCAGGTTATGTATCGGCTGTCCAAGACTGACAAATCTCTAGTTGCCAAACCACTGGCTGAGAATGTGTCATTAAGTATTGTTAACAGGTAACACTATGATTGTAATTGAATATCAACTTAGAGATGTCTTCAGGTCAGAAACTTTAACATGTAAAGCTTGGAAAAGATTGGCCACTGTGTGACCATCTAAGTTCCTGGAGTCCTACCTTCCAGCAGATTTCAGTTGCAACCCTCACCAAACACACCTGCCTGTAATTATCAAGTGCTGTTCGAGTCCTAATTGATTGGTTCAGGTGTGTTTGATGAGGGTTGGAGCTGAAAACTGCGGTCACACTAGAGTTTGAGCTTGCGAAATTCTGTCATATGGCGCTGCAAAAAGGGGCAGGATTAAACAAGATAATTAGACATGTAAAGAAGCGAGCGATTGGTCCATATTTTGAATTCCTGGCCAGAGAGGTCATGTTTTGATCCTCGATTGGTCTCACGCAGTCAAGTGATGTGATTTCGCAGGTCAGAGTTCAACAAGCTGCAAACGAACTGCTAAACTTGATGCACATGCTTGCATTTTCTTGTCTGACGCATTCGCATGACCGCAGCTGAAGTCGGAATGTAAATCTTCAGGAACAGGGTTGAGCACCCCTGGTAATTTCCTAAAGGCATGTAGATGTGTTCAAGACATGACTCTCATGAAATGTGGATTTTGAGGCACCCTTTGACAAAAACTCATGGGCTGTTTCTCAATTCTAAGAACGCAGAGAACGGACTTGCGTTCTTGTGAAGACCGGTCTTGCCAGGTCACCTCGGAAAAATGAACTCGGGAGACCACGAGAACAGAGAACGCGTCCTGTGAGAAATGAGATGATGTGTTCTTCCTGATGGTCACGTGACTTTGGCAGTTGATGATGACGTTACATGAGGACGCAAGACCGCTAAAGAATGCATATTGAGAAAGCCACGATCCTTACAATTTAACATCACAAATGGCTTTAGACTACACTGACTAAAAATTCTAGGAGCTTTTGTTTATAGGAGGGGTGTCTTTGAGGGCCGGTGTCCTGGAGAATTTAGCTCCAACCCTAATCAAACACACCTGAACCGGCTAATCAAGCTCTTAAGCTGCGGTCACACTGGACTTTTCTCCCCATAGACTACCATTCATATCCACACGAATGCATCAGACCGGAAACACAAGATCGTGCAGCAAGTTTCGCAGCTCACTGCGCTGGAAAGTTCAAGCTTGTTGAACTCTGACCTGCGGAATCGCATTACTTGACTGCGTAAGACCAATCGAAGATCGAAACATGACCTCTCTGGACAGAAATCACATTTGCTTTTTTAATGTCTAATCATCTTGTTTGATCCCGCCCCTTTTTGCAGCACCACACTACTGAATTTCGCAAGCTCAAACTCTAGTGTGACCGCAGCTTTACTAGATGTACTAGAAACTTCCTGGCAGGTGTGTTGAAGCAAGTTGGAGCTCAACTCTGCAGGACACCAACCCTCCAGGACTGAGTTTGGGAACTCCTGGTTTACAGTGTAAAAATGTAATTTCCTGTTGCCTGCAGGTGGCGCAATGACTGTATTTCAATATTGGCATGTAAATGTGTTCAGGTCAGGACTCATTTGCATTTGAGGCAGAGTGGACATTGCATGGCTGAGCTTAGGCATGACCTGGTATAAGATTCTGACGGTATCACAAACTTGGTATTGTGATTACTGCTTTAATATATATATATATATATATATATATATATATATATATATATATATATATATATATATATATATATATATATAAATATATATATATATATATTCTTTTTAAATGTCTTCATTAGTTTCAAAAACACCGATTTATTTACAATTTAAAATGGCATTTTTGTCCTAAAAAAAACAAAAAGTAAATACAAATGTTACACATACCTTAGGGGCGGTATAGCAGAACATTTTGACGGGTTTAAAACCTTGACTTTTTCCAAACCGTGGTATACCTTGAAAACGGTATTCGCCCCATGCCTAGCTGAGCTGTAAAACTTCTGCATTAACCCAGCAGCTCTGATCTCTCCTGCAGTGTAGACTAATACGTGGTGATATTTCAGAATATGATTAGGACGTATTTGAAGTAGGACATTTGAAGTAGGACACTTCCTTAATCTCACTGTTGTGCCACCTTCAAATGTCACCAATGCAGGAGATCATGTTCACGCTCTTTATCTCGAATGAATGACCACATGAAGTAAATACAGTGGTAATTTATAGTGAATATTAAAGCGTTTTTAACATGCTTCTTATTTGAGCATCTGGTTAAGATTACACAACAACTATAAGCATAGCAACTATAGAAGTAGGGGCAGCACGGTGGCTCAGTGGTTAGCGATATGCCATGACAGCAAGAAAGTTGCTGGTTCAAGTCCTGGCTGGGTAAGTAGCCTTTTTTGTGTGGAGTTTGCATGTTCTCCCCGTGTTGGCGTGGGTTTCCTCCGGGTGCTCCGGTTTCCCCCACAGTCGTAGTTACTGTTCACTCATTTTTATCCTAGAATAGGTGTTCAAGGTGAGTGTGGACCGTTCTTTCCACATTCTCTGAGGTGAATATTGGTGTAAAACTGTTATTTATATGGGTATTATGTACTAAACATTCCCCATGACAGCAGATTAGCTAAACAGTAAACAGTAAAGTGTGCGGCAGATAGAGCTTAGTGACTGAAAATCAGGAATATCAAACTCAGTTCCTGGAGAGTTTAGTTCTACACACTTGCCTGTAGGTTTCAAACAATCCTGAAGGACTTAATTACATTGATCATGTCTGTTTAATTAGGGTTAAAGCTAAACTGTGCAGAGCTGTGGAGTTCGACACCCGTGATTTACAGGATCAGCAGCTTTAAATAATCAATATGATCCACTCGCTAACTACATCAGCAGTTAATTTGATGAACAAAGGAGCGGTTTAGGATCAGTTATGCTAAATTTAGCACTTTCGATGATGAAAAGGAAAAACATTTAAATCATTTTCTGTTTAATTAGTGTAGATCTGCAGATCTGAATGAGGATCATATGAAATTAAATGAATGAAAGCCAACCTGTTTGTTGCTCAGGATCTTCATGTTTCAATGTGAACACTTCTTCAATCTTCAGGTCTTCACTCTCCTCTTTAATAAAGGCCATCTTTATAATAGTGGAGCTCAGTCGCTTCAGCAGGAGTTTCTCTGTCTGTTTAAGAGGAGAAGAATCAACACAAAGAAGAAGAAATCAAGACTAAACCTCTGTCTGTGTCTCAATCACTTCTCTAGCTCACTAGTCAGTGTGCACTGGAGGACAATAATGAAATACATAACTTGATAAGGCAAAATAAATACACAAAACGATATATATATAATAACAAAGTATATATATAAAGTGATTCGATTCAGTGAATCGTTTTACGAAGCATTTGATTCAGTTGACTCGTGTCTTCTAGAAACTGTGTCTCTCGTCTCTGGGTTTTACACTGACTTTAATCGTGTTTACACTGAATTTCGAGGGGAGAGTAATGTTAGCCGCTGCGTTTCTGTTTACTCGTGTGCGAGTGCGCTTTCCTCGCGCAAAATAACCATTAATAACATTACTTCCTGTCGAATAACACTTTTTTCCGTACTTCTGCACTGCTTTTAAAAATTACCAAAGTCTTTTGAGATTAATTAAACACGTTAAAAGTTTAGACACAAACCTTTTCTCAAGTTAGTTTATTGCAGTCAGGAGCGCTGCGCAGCATTGTGACGTACAGGAATACAAAATAAAAGTTCGCTCAGTGAAGGATCGCGGAGAGCAAATAACTCTTCTGTTTCATACACAAAAATCTAATAATTCAACATATTTTATAAATATTATATTCTTTAAGCAATATAGAAGCGTAACTACTTACGTTCAATTCATTTAGAGAGTGAAATATAGGTTGTAGTTCTCCATATACTTTACATAACTCTTAGCAATATGCGATGAAGTTAGCATGAAGACATTTTATTTACTATCACTTAAAGCAGTATTAAATCAGCAGAAGTTGTGCAAGTGTATACAGAATTTTTATTTAAATAAAATTGCATTTGTATTTGCTTCAATCCATCAGTTAACATGAGTTAGAAGACGGTTTGAATAACACTTGTAAATAAGTCTGTAAATAAACGCATTTTGTACTTAGCAGTGGTGTAAAGTCACACATTATAAACACTCAAACTACTGTAATTGAGTAGTTTTCCTCAGGAATTGTACTTTACAGAGTAGTTTTAAAGTTATGTACTTTTACTCTCACTTGAGTACATGTTTAGTGCTGTATCTGTACTTTTACTCCACTATTTTCCCTCAGTCTGCAGTCACTACTGTATTTTCTCTTGTCTGTGGTGATTAGAAAAGTCAGTCCTGTGATTCCTGTCCAATCAAACCACACATAGAAGCAGCAGGCACAAGACGTTGTGGAGAAAAGGGAATTTATTTTACTACTTTTGTGTCTTTATTTTTATTAGAAAAACTGTTTAGACTAACAACAGAATAGTCAATCCTTTTTCTTTTGTATGAAACCATAAATTTACCAAAATACTTCTTAGAAGGAACCGCTGACAAGAGGGAAACAGCAGAATAAGAATAAATATAGTGCCTTGCTCCAGACTTCTCTCTAATAAGAAGTCTAGACATGTCACAAGGAGCTGGATGGTTGTAGAAGTTGTGAAATGTATTGAAGATACACTTAACTGTTCAGTTCTGGTATGCAGAGAAGGGTTGCAGAAAGAGGAAGTATGTTTGGGTACAACAGCCAAAGGACTGCAGAGTGACTGATCGGTGATGTTACACCAAAACTCCACCTGTTAATATCAGTTGTGTATATATGCTGGAGTCAGGGAAATGTAGGTTAGTTGTGAACCTCCTGAATGTAAATCTTGTATTGCATAGCTCCAGATTTTGACATTGAAGAAAACCCTCTCCTGACCTTTTATTGAACACGCATGGAATTGGATAGATATTCCAACAACGTCAACACAACGTCAGATTGATGTTGTACCCCAACGTTGTTGGGACGTTACATTTTGTTTGAAAATGAAAATTAGGTTGACGTCAATGTCCAACCTAAAATCAACCAAATATCAACGTCTGATGGTGTTCCAGCTTGACATTGTGTAGACGTTACACTATGACGTCTATCAGATGTTGGATATTAGTTGCCATAGCTGATGAATAAATGTCAGTATGTGACGTCAATATGACGCTGGTTTAAGATGTTGGCTCGATGTTGGATTTTGGTCAGTTTCAAACACAACCCAAAATTAACCAAATGTCACCGTCATTTGATGTCGTAACTGGACGTCAAAATAGCATTGCCCTTAGATGCTGGCTAATCTTTGAATTTTGGTCACCTGACATCACGACCTAAATCTAACCTAATATTAACGTCTTATGGCGTTGTGTGCCTGCTGGACAATCACTAAATGCACTACAGAATGTTACGTTTACACACATCCACAAATTAGATGTAAACGCATCAGCTTTACACAGCGTAATACTCACTACTCTTGAGTAGTTTTAAAAGGTCTCCGTTTTACTTTGAATAATATTTACTACAGATACATTTACTCTACTGCACTACATTGTTAGGCAAGTAATGGTGCTTTTAATTACAGTACCGGTCAAAAGTTTGTGGTCAGTTTTTTTTTTAATTACTATTATTATTAATAATTGTATTTAATAATTTAAATAAAATTATTCTGTTCATCACAGCATTTATTAAATGTAAAAAAATGTAAGTTGTTCAATACTTATTTATGAAATAATTATTAATTATTGTATGTAGTTTCAATTTTAATTACTGCAGTCACTATGCTTTTATTACTATCACCACTAATAATAATAATTAATATTAGAGTGATTTCTGAAGGATGATGTAACTTTGTAAAATCCTACTGACCCCAAACTTTAGACCCCCTAGTGTAAGTAGGATATTACAGTACTCTTTCCATCGCTGCGAGATTCTAATTCTCCAATTCTAACTCAATAAACAAACAAATAAATACATAATTCATGAATTCATCAGAATGAAGAGTTAAACACACATGTATTTATTTATTTATTTATTTATATTATAGTCTTACTGTTTTAGAGCAGCGTCAATAGCTATGATTCCATCACAATTAGCTAATTATATGTTCTCAAATCACAACGTTTTGATGCATAAGCTGGAATTTACTCAGTAAATGTGTTTCCATCATAGTCGATACACATTTTTATTGTAGGGACCACACCACCGTATATGCACAGTGTGAAAACAGCGATCCGATGATTATGAAAATCATGCAGTGTGAACTCGTAAGAAGTTTTCAGACACACTCTTTCTCTCTTTATGCATCAGAAATACTCCTTTGTTTGTTTACATAGAAATAATCTAACATCTTTTGTGTTTGACAGTTTTCCGGGTGTAAGAGAAAACTCGTGTAACCCCGCCGGTCCTACACCACCCAACCCGCTCCGAGCTGGGATCGAACCGGCAACCTTCTGCAAGGGAGTCGGTTGCTCTAACATGAAGGCTAAAGACTGTGACCTCTAGCATCTGCACTAGGGCACGTTTAGAGGTCAGAAGAGTGAGGTTTACCTGCACAGCACTTCGCTAGCTGGCCTCCGTTACACTCGCTTAGCTTTGACTCGTTATTTCTGAAAACAAGGCAGTATTTTCTGCTTGTCTAAAAAAAATCTTCGTAAATTAAGACTTCTTAGACATTTGAACTAAAACAAGACAAAACAAGTCTAAGAAAAGCATGTTTACAGTGAATGTGTGTTTATCTGACATGCGCTTGTTTGTTGTGAACGCAAACTCTATCCCTCTAGTGGCCGAAAGGACACACTGCGCCCTCGAGCGCCGTCTCGTCTGTGTGTCCTCATGTGCGAGTAAAGATATGATTTAGAGTGGAAACTCTTCCCGCAGCGAGCGCAACGGAACGGCCTTTCTCCGGTGTGGACTCGGATGTGTGTGTTCAGGTTCCTTTTCTCCTTGTAGCTCTTCCCACACTGATAGCACACGAAGCACTTCTCTGCGGAGTGAGCCTTCGTGTGCTTGTTGAGGCTGGATCTGTGCAGGAATCTCCGTCCGCAGTGTTGGCAGGTGAAGGGCTTTTCTCCTTTATGAACGCTGAGATGAGCGTTCAGGTTCTGCTTGATGGCGAAACTCCTCCCGCACTCGCCGCATGTGTGCGGCCGCTCTCCGCTGTGGACCCTCATGTGGATCTTCAGGTATTGTTTATGACTGAAGCTCTTCCCGCACTGCTGGCAGCGCACGTGACTCCATCGGTTGTGGATTTTCATGTGTTTGTCAAGGTTGCCCTTATTAATATAGCTCTTCCCGCACTGAGCACAAGTGAACGGGTTATCTCCGCTGTGACTCCTCATGTGAAGCACGAGGCTTGCTCCGACTTTAAAACTCCTGTCACACTGAGTACAAGCGTAGGGTTTGTCTCCGGCGCTCGTGTCTCCTGAAGGATCTCCTGTCCTCAAGAAGCTGTAATAATCCTCCTCTTTATGCCTCTGCATGTGGCGCGTCAGGCTTCCTTTCAGACTGAAACTATTCCCGCACCGTTGGCACGTGTAGAGCTTCTCTCCGCTGTGGATCTTCATTTGAGCATCACCGTTTCTCCTGTGGGCGCACATCATTCCACACGGTTTACACGTGAAGCCTTCTTTAGCTCCTGTGCTTGCTTCTTTCGGCGACAGCAGGTCTAAGATAAATACAATACAGAAATATATTAGCGTCATACGTCATCATATGGATTTACTTTCATCAGCTAAACACCGGCCTCACGGCTCTGTGAATGACGTCACTTATTGATCCGCGATTGGTAAATGTAGCTTGACGCTACTGCGCTGCTTGACTAAAATAATAGCTGCGCTACTGAAAAGCTATTTGATTTCTAAAGTAACAACACTGCCCCCACGCTACTGAGACATGGAGTTAAGCTAGTAGCGTCACTACTAGTAGCAACGCTACTCCCCAACACTGTAAATCAGGCATGTTAAAACAAAGTAGTAGACAGAGAAGCAGACGATCCATAATCAGTGCAGATAGGCCATATGCAGAGGGTGTACTCACACTAGGCTATCCAAACCGTGCCCAGGCACGCTTCCTGGTTCGTTTGAGAAGTGTGAGTGCTTAGAATTGGGTCACGGTTCAGTTGGCCGGCCCTGGCATGATTGGAAGAGGTGTACCAGAGCACGGTTAACTTGGGCTCAGGCACGGTATCCTTGTAGTGTGAGAGCAGAGCACGCCTGAGCCCGAAACTGAAGACGAGACGTGACTTTAAGAGTTTGATATGGATTTATTAATCATTCTTATTGTTCAATGAACACAAACTGTCCTTCACCATTTGGATTTATCGCCGCCTGCGGATTGCCTTGCCCTTGATTGTGGACGGATATGGCATCATGTGGACGGATATGGCATTACGTCATGAGCTCAGTATAAAAAGGCACACTCATGTAATGTAATCATCCAAATCTCTTTGCTCACACACCAATTTCCTGTGTTTGCGCACAAAACTTCTTGCAGGCTCTCAAATATACACTGCTCCAGTGCGAATATTCTGCTCTCGTTTAGTGAGATGATGCAGGCTTAAGGCTGATTTATACTTCTGCGTGGTCGCATTGCCCTTGCCATGGTTAACGGCGACGCTGATGCGCACCTCTTTAAAATTGTAACTAGACATCGCAATGACATGTAGCGCAAGCTCTGTGATTGGTCGATATGGTAGCGGATGAAAGGGAAGAGGGGGGAGGGTCACGGATGAGCATTAAGAATAGTGAACTCATCAAATGCAATAAAATCTGTAGTTTTACTACAGTAAAGTGTGGTGTACTGTGGTATAATATACCCTACAGCTGTAGAAGACTGAAGTATTGGGTCATTATAGTTCTTGTTACAGATCAAGTGAAGTACTTTACTATGGCAGTGTTTCCCAACCCTGTTCCTGAAGGCACACCAACAGTACACATTTTCAAGCTCTCCCTAATCAAACACACCTGAATCAACTCAGCAGAACATTAGAAGAGACTCTAAAACCTGAAGTGAATGGGTCAGATAGGGGAGACATCCAAAATATGTTCTGTTGGTGTGCCTCTAGCAACAGGGTTGGGAAACACTGTACTATGGTATATTGTAAAACACCTGTAGTGCAATAGATGTATTGAGGGGAAGAGCTTTTCCTCAACATGAAGAGGATGACAAGGAAAACACTGCACAGAAGAAATCAGCGCGCGAGCAAAGAGATTTACAAGCTCTACGCACTCTCCCAAATACTGCGCTTTGTCGATCGATCGTTTTCTGCAAGTCTGAATCCTTACTTCTACTGCATCTCCAGTCTGAGTTTCTACATCGTCCACAGACCCGTAGCCAGCCTGGATCAAGACGTGGCTCTTTTATCTTAAAAGAACTGGACGTTTTTGCAGTTCTACGCCTCATTTACAGTTTAATCATGAGATTTAAATACTTTAGTGACACTTTATGCACAATTTAGAGCTGAATTAATCAGACCGTCATCATAACCACACTTTTAGATGTACTGAAAATATCTGCTAAAGATCTAAAATAAAGAAAAGTGAAATAATACCTATTATTAAAATACAAATGTATTACTTCATATATCATTAGAAGAAGAAAAAGCAATCTGTTAAAGTCTTACATTAAAAACTGGAGACTATTGTCATTTATAAGGCAGCACGTTTAATTTTCCATCATTAAAACATAATAATAATAATAATAATGTAATAAAGTGATTAACTACAGTCACACTGAAGCGACGGCCAACAGAAGATTCTACTTGGTCTTAAAGGCGTTTTCGGTGGGTTATTTTCACTATTTATGATGGCATAGGAGTCAAAATCAGACAAATGAGCTGATGGGACAGATTCTGATGGGAGGGTCTTTCAAACCCCCGTGGCTACAGAGCTGGTTCTTAAGATCTTTTCCCAGTTCCTGAAGCGGTTTCCACACACTAAACATTCATGCTATATGACTCCTCTTATGTTGATTTAGCTCACTTAACTCTCTGTACATGACTACCTTCAGTGTGCACTGCGCTCTGGGCATTTAAGCCTGCTATCTGAGTTAAAACCTTCCCACATGGCTTACACTGAAACCTTTGTTTTTGGGTAGGTGAACTGGTGTTCATGTGAGAAACCCTTTCCACACTTACCACATTTACGCCGCTGCTCTCCGGTGTGACACTGCAGACTATTTTCCCTCGTGAAGGGTCGTCTATTAGTGTGACTCTCCAGATCGTGTGCTGATGTGAAGCTCAATCCACAATGGTGGCAGGCCAAATTGTTTTCAGCTTCCTTCAGTTCAGCGTTTGCTGATGCAGCAGTCCTTTCAGCCCGTATAGACTCGACTATAGTCATGAGATCAAACTCATCCTCTTCTTCATCCTCCACTTTTGGTGGCATCAGGTCTGAGGCAAGAAACAGAACACAGACAAATCAGAGAATCTGGTACACAACACACTTGAAGGAGCATCGCTGTATGAGCCAGTGAGTTGAAGCGTAGCCTAGCTGATTTAAAGAGACACTCAGGTTACAACCCACACACTGCTAAATATGTAAATATGTTAATGTTGCACCACTAAACTAAGTCTAAACGTAACACTACGCTTCAACTCAATATCTACAGCAGCCTCTCCTCATGTATACCGCTAGAAGAGACGACAGCGAGATTAGTTTACATTGTGGAGCTCACGATCATAATGATGAATGATCTCCCTTTACTCTGTCTTCATTTCCTCCCAAATCTCACTCTTTTTGGTGTGTGAAAGACGAGTTTAATTGTTTTCAAGAAGAGTGTGCTATCCATCACCTAAAAATGAGTATTTCTTCATGACTGAGCTTTTCTCTATCATGTCTTGGCCATTACAATCATTCCTAGTGTAATGTTTTGATAACCTCATGTGTATTTCGTGTGCATTCACGACTCATGATGCAGATGTATGTGCGTCGCCTGTTATGATGACTGTAATGTAATGCAGCTCTAATATAAATATGTAATTTTTATTTTATTAGTTTAATATAGATGCATTATATGTAAATGTTATATAAACTGTACATAAAGACGTAAAGCAGTTTAACAATTGAAATGCTTCTTTACATATTTTTACACTCCGATCAGCTGGTGTACGGTCTGCCGCAAAATGGCTGCCGTCACGTCATCCGGGTGGATGAGGAGATTCCCGTCAATGTGTAAAGTGCTTTGAGTGTCCAGAAAGGAGCTATAGAAATGGCACAGACCCCATTCGCCACAGCGGAATGAACCGCCAACTATTCCAACATATGTTTTACGCAGTGGATACCCATCTAGCTGTAACCCCATCAATGGGAATCACCCATACACATTCACTCACTCACACATACTCTATAGCCAATTCATTCATTTTCTTTTCGGGTTAGTCTCTTTATTAATCTGGGGTCGCCACAGCAGAATGAACCGCCAACTTATCCAGCATGTTTGGACACAGCGGATGCCCTTCCAGCTGCAACCCATCTCTGGGAAACATCCACACACACTCATACACTACGGACAATTTAGTTCATCAATTCCCCTATAGCACATGTGTTTGGACTCGAACCAGAGACCTTCTTTCTACCCACTGCGCCACCCAAATAAATAAATATCAAATATTAAAATGTCAAACATGACTGAGAACTGAATTCCTGACAATGAAAACCAAGTGAAACTGAAGGTAAAAGTTCTGGAAATTCTCTCTGGAGAGAACCCAGCGGGACACTGGAGAGTCAGCTGTATCTGCGGTGGGCTCAGCCTTTTACCCAATGGGTGATGGGTAATGTCTGTAATCTTAACAACTGAAGTTTTCAAAAATAAAAACCTACAATATTTCATTGTTGTTTACAAACGGAGTTTACTGGCAGGTTAGATGCTCTCACTATTTACTCTTCCTCAAAACCAACCTGTTAGCTGCTCAGGATCTTCATGTTTGAATGTGTCCTCAATCTTCAGGTCTTCACTCTCCTCTTTAATAAAGGCCATCTTTATAATAGTGGAGCTCAGTCGCTTCAGCAGGAGTTTCTCTGTCTGTTTAAGAGGAGAAGAATCAACACAAAGAAGAAGAAATCAAGACTAAACCTCTGTCTGTGTCTCAATCACTTCTCTAGCTCACTAGCTAGTGTGCACTGGAAGAGAATCACTCACAGTCACAGTTAATAAAGCACACAATGAACATTTTTTACATTTAGATGAGAAGATCAGCAGGTTTAGTGCAGAAGTGACTTCATTTCTACTTACAGTGTCTGAACTGGTGTTTCTGATGAGCTGAATGACGATACAGAGCAGAATAAGCTCTTCAGTGTGTAAACGCGCTTTACTCGCACTAAATAACTCCGTTTAAAACACATTCACACGTTTAAACACATCACCTTAAAATGATAAAACTCCCACAACACTTTTCTACGCATTTAAACACTTTAGATATCTAAAAACAACCATTTCATCTCATTTTTAGCTCTTCTCCCTTCACAGTAGACGCGAATGGCGACGCAGATTCATGACGTCATAGTACAATACCAAAATAAAAGTCCAAACAGTTATTTTCTTTTTAAAATCACAGAACAAATAATTAAACGTTCGAAAAAAATAATGCTTCATATATTTATTTATCTTTGTTATTAAGTCAGTGTCTATTAGGACTATTTATATATTTTTTATTTTAAATTTCAGGGTTTTATTCCACTCACCTTGTATTTCGATAACTCATCCTTAAACCTTCTTCTTTGTGCTTCATAATAATTAATTAGTAATTTATTAATTTAACAGGGACAATGCTCATTAATAAACAGTGAGACTGTAAATAAGCCAGAGTTAGCCACAGGGGCTAATTTTTATCTGTTGCCCCCTGCCAGATTTTAAAAGGCTCTTCATAATCAGTAATGGTTAAAACTAGGAGACACAACTGAAGTAAAAGGACGCACCCAGATTCATTCCTTTTTGATGCTCATTTAGGAAAATAAATAAGCTGCTTGTAGTATCTGATCATTCAATTAAATTCATCTTTATTTCTGTAGCACTTTTACAATGTAGATTGTGTCGCAGCAGCTGGACACAGAAGTTCTAGTAGACTGAAACAGTGTCAGTCCAGTGTTCAGAGTTGAAGTGGTTCAGTTTGGTTTATTATTCACGTCTGAGAGTCCAAACACTGAAGAGCAAATCCATCCATGTGTAACAGAGTAAGCAAATAAACCTCACTCCTCTGACCTCTAAATGTGCTCTATAGACAGATTCTAGAGGCCATGGTCTTTAGCCTCCTTGGTAGAGCAACCGACTCCCATGCGGAAGGTCTCCTGTATGATCCCAGCTCGCAGCAGGTTGGGTGGTGTAGGCCCGGCGGCATTACATTGGTGCCATGTCCCGGATGGGAGTGAGGTTAAGGGGTGTGAGTGTAACGGAGGCCTGCTAGTGAAGAGCTGTGCAAGCAAACCTCACTCCTCTGACCTCTAAACATGCTCTATAGACTAGAGACCATGGTCTTTAGCCTCCTTGGTAGAGCAGCCGACTCCCATGTGGTAAGGACCGGCGGGGAGAACATGCTAACTCGACACAAACACCAACAGGCTCAGCCGGGACTCCAACCAGTGACCTTCTTGCTGTGAGGCGACAGTTTTAACCACTGAGCCACCATGTCACCCACATTTATAATTTATGAACCTTCTCATGTCGACCTAAGGAGCTTTTGTGTGTGTAACTCTTTCCACACTGAACACAAATGTAAGTCCGCTCTTTAGTGTGCACTGCGCTGTGGGCTTTTAAGCTATCTTTCCGATTGAAAGTCTTCCCACACAGCTTACATTTAAAACTGTTTTTCGGTAAGTGAGCTCTCTTGTGGTGATTAAGGCTTAGCTTATGTGAGAAACTCTTTCCACACTGATCACATGGTAGTAATTTCTCCTTGATGTGGATGGTCATGTGATAATTGTAATTAGTTTTTCCGTTGAAACCCTTTCCACACTGACCACATTTAAACCGCTGGTCTCCAGTGTGAATTCTCATGTGATAATGAAGATAAACTTTTCTCGTGAAGTTCTTCCCACACTGACCACATATAAAGGGTCGTCTATTAGTGTGAGTGCTCAGGTGACTCTCGAGATCGTGTATAGATGTGAAGCTCAATCCACACTGTTGGCAGGCCAAATTGTTATTAGATTCTCCCCTTTCAGCGTTTTTATTTTCAGCCCGTATAGAGTCCACTATAGTCATGAGATCAAACTCATCCTCTTCTTGATCCTCCTGTTTTGGTGGCATCAGGTCTACAGCAAAAAGACAAACACAAATCACATCAGTTTGACTATATAAAACAGCCAAATATTCAGATATGTGAAGGGAATTTTCTTCAAATCTGGTACAAAACCCATTTGAAGGAGTATCCCTGGATGAACCAGCTGCAGCGGAGACCTCCTCCAAGACAAAATAGGAGTTTCTTGATTTTACAGGAACTTATCTTACATGTGAGAATATGCACTTACTATTTTACTATTCGTTATGAAAGCCTTGTAATATACGTACATTTATATGTAATGTTTACAACGATACCAAAGCGACTCCTAACATGTTGGTTATGCCTTAAGACACAGGTGTCAAACTCAGTTCCTGGAGGGCCACAGCCCTGCACAGTTAAGTTCCAGCCAAGCCTGAAGGATTCAATTAGTTTAACCAGGTGAGTTTAATAAAGGTTAAAGGTAAATTTTTCAGAGTTGTGGCCCTCTAGGAACTGGATTTGACACCTGTGCCTTAAGAGGAGATCCTTGGAGGATGAGGGACAGGGGTGTCCAAACTGTCCTGGAGGGCCAGTGTCCTGGAGAGTTCATCTCCAACTTGCTTCAACACACCAGCCAAGAGGTTTCTAGAATATCTAGTAAGAGCTTGATTATCTGGTTCAGCTGTGTTTGATTAAGGTTGGAGCTAAACTCACCTAGACACCGGCCCTCCAGGACCGAGTTTGGACACAGCTGATGAGGGATTTCCCCTCTCTGGGACCTGTTGAACCAGCTAGAACACATGCGTCAAACTCAGTGGAGGGTCACAGCTATCCACAGTTTAGTTTCAACCCTGATTATACACACCTGATCAAACTAATAGAGTCCTTCAGGCTTGTTGAAAACCTGCAGGTAAGTGTGTTGAAGCAGGGTTGGAACTAAACTGTGCAGGGCTGAGGCACCTCCAGGAACTGAGTTAGACACCCCTGAGCTAGAACGTAGCCTAGTTGGGATGTAAATGTGCACTGTTAAAACATATGCATAACAAAACAGTTTTATGTCACTTAACGGTATCCCTTAAATAAAACTCTACATTCCAACTTACATTTGCATATAGTCTTTTGTCCAATGCGACTTACAATTGAGGAGGCATTCAGCAATTCAACAAGAAGTGATAGTGGTCAGAGAATTTAGAGCTAGAATAAGGTTTTTTTTGTGTGCTCAGGTAATCTCGGAAGAGATGGGTTTTTAGTTGTCATTTGAAGGATACCAGCGTATCCGCAGTCCATTTGGGAATGGGAAGATCATTGCACCAGCAAGGAACATTGAATGAAAAAGTTTTGGAAAGTGACTTAGAGCCTCTCTGTGATGGTAGACTCCCCGACCGGAGGCTCCCGAACGGGATGTAGAACTTCAGGAGCAGGTGGAGGTAAGAGGGTGCAGTGCTTGTGGCTGTCCTGTAAGCAAGCATCAATGATATGAACTTCAAGATCTGAGCGTCAACTGGTAAGAAATGTAGAGAGATGAAAAGAGGAGTTACATGGGCTCTCTAGGGCTCATTGAAGACCAGAGGAACTGCAGCATTCTGGATCATCTGTAGAGGT
This sequence comes from Danio aesculapii, assembly GCF_903798145.1. NCBI lineage: Eukaryota > Metazoa > Chordata > Actinopteri > Cypriniformes > Danionidae > Danio > Danio aesculapii. Next base: position 3,301,440 of record NC_079438.1, on the reverse strand, counting down.
TTAAGGGTGTAATATGGGAGTACAACTAGACTAGCATTGCGGTAGTCTTGAACAGCCTTGAAATGACAAGAGCTTAGACTAAATGTTGTGTAGCATGGAAGGGTACCATTAGGAAGGGTCGTTTTTTTTTTTGAAGTAGAAAAGTGCCAACCTGCATGATTTAGCTGTGTTAGCAATGAGCTCATTGAAGGACAACTAATCATCCAGGATCACCGCAAGATTCCTTAATAAATTACATGGAGTAATGGTAGATGATCCCAGTTGGAATGCTCTTTTTATGTCAAATAAGCTATATGCAAGTCCTGATATCCACCAGGAAGTGCAAAATCCTTGCAGCTACCGTTGGGTCATTTGAAATGAAAGATAGGAATGTGTGTCATCAGCATAGCAATGACAAGAAAAAGCACGCGATTAGATGATGGTTTCCAGTGATGTGGTGTAAATAGAAAAGAGAAGGAAACCAAGAACAGATCCCCGAGGAACCCCAGTGACAAGCTGATGAGCTTTTGTTGAGTTTAAGTATAGGTTAACATATATTATATCCACAATTGTTACTTCAGAAGTTACCTAAGGCGCACACCAAGATATAGAACAATTTAACTTATTAAATCAATATAGCGCCATCAACATTTCTAAATCAGGATTTAGTAGTTAGACAGATGCTCCAGCAGCACACTGAGAACACCTGCTGGTTACAAGGGTGTAACGCTGAGTGAATATCATAAACCATAGGTGTCAAAGTCTGTTTCCTGAGGGACGCAGCTCTGCAGTTTTGCTCCAACCCTAATCAAACACAGCTGATCCAAATAATCGAGGGGTTCAAAAGAATCTTGAACACCTTGATTATTTGGATCAGCTGTGTTTGATTAGGATTGAAGCAAAACTATGCAGAGCTGCGTCCCTCAGGGAACTGACTTTGACACCTATGATCTAGTGAATCACCCATGGAACATGTTTGGGATGCTCTGGATCGACCTATACAGCAGCGTGTTCCAGTTTCGGCCAATATCCAGCAACTTCATTTAAATAGGAGTGGACCAACATCCGACAGGACACAATCAACAACCTGATCGACTCTCCGTGAAGTAAATTTGTTGGAATCCAAAAGATTCCATAGCAGGTTTATGAACAATTTACTCAAAACGTTTGTTAAGCTTGTGTCTAAATCATCACTGATGTCTGTGTTATACTGTAGAAGGTTATATCAACCACACATTACCTGGAACCAAGTTTGTATACATTTTATTGGAAAAACAAACATGTCAGCAAATTAATTCCATGAGGCTAGAATACATGAAATTATTAGGCTTATGAAAGTTCTCTCTGCAGTTAAACATCCGAGGCCCTGTCTGCATCAACACAGGGTTTTCAAAACCACAGTTTCTACACGATCTGGCCGTTCATCCACACAAAAATGCAATCAGCCAGGGTGCAGATTTTCAGGAACTCCAGTTACGGTATGCTCTTGGGGCAACTAAACCAGTTTTTGCCTCATGATGTCAACATGCGAGCTGATTTCTTGTTTCTGATTGGCCAACACGACCTTGTTCACGCCATATGTATTAGATCACTTTGAGGCGAGTTCCACGAATTTGTGGCAAAAGATTCACGCATTCCTTATTATTAGCACCGGACAATAGTAATTTACCTCTGTTCTCAAGTTTGTGTTGACTTTGTAAAGAAATTATTTGTGCGAATGCCAGTGCTTACTTTGTGAGGTCCCGGAAATGATCGAGGTAACAGTTCCGGCAGTTACCCGAGCCTAAAGAGGTGTCGCGCATGAAAGTGGAGAGCCTGGGTGGATCGCGGACGAAAGGGAGCTGGTATGAGCAGATTTCAGAGGTGCTGGATCCAGCGTGTTCCGGCACAAATTAAGCTCTGGCGAATACTTAATCCATCATTGGTCTGAACCCAGCAAAACAGGTTTTATCGCCGCCTGCGGATTTGGTGTGCCCTTGATTGTGCAGCAGTGTGTTTTTGAGCTTTCATGTGGACAAAGATTAGCGAGGTTGGGAAAAACTTGTTTATAAGATACCCATGTACGATGGCCTGAAGGGTGTTCTGCAAGTCTGGATTTTAAATCCCTCAATCCTCAACTGCATCTTCAGTCTGAGTTTCGAAATCTGTTCCTAAAGCTCTTTCCACACTGTCCACAAACTAAACATTCATGTCCTTTATGATTTATGAACCTTCTCATGTCGATGTAGGGCATTTCTGTGCGTGTACCTCTTTCCACACTGATTACAGACGTGAGGCCTCTCTTTAGTGTGCACTGCGCTGTGGGCGTTCAAGCTTGCTATCCGAGTGAAAATCTTTCCACATGGCTTACATTTAAACCTTCGTTTTGGTAAGTGAACTCTCTTGTGGGCATTAAGGCTTAGTTCATGTGTGAAACGCTTTCCGCACTGATCACATGGTAATGATTTCTCCTTGATGTGGATGGTCATGTGGTAATGATAAGTTGCCTTTCCATTGAAACCCTTTCCACAGTGACTGCATTTAAACCGCTGCTGCCCAGTGTGAATTCTCATGTGACACTGCAGATTATGTCCTCTCGTGAAGTTCTTCCCACACTGACCACATATAAAGGGTCGTCTATTAGTGTGAGTGCTCAGGTGACTCTCGAGATCGTGTATTGATATGAAGCTCAATCCACACTGTTGGCAGGCCAAATTCTTTTTAGATTCCTCCCTTTCAGCGTTTATATTTTCAGCCCGTATAGAGTCCACTATAGTCATGAAATCAAACTCATCCTCTTCTTGATCCTCCTGTTTTGGTGGCATCAGGTCTACAGCAAGAAGGACATATACAAATCACATCAGTTTGACTACATACAGCAGCAGACAACAAAACATTCAGACCAGTGAAAGGAATTCTCTTCAAATTTGGTACAAAACCCATTTGAAGGAGCATCCCTGGATAAACCAGCTGCAGTTTAGAGCTAAAGAATAGCCTGCTTTACATGTACACGGGTACAACTTATGCACTACAAAATAGTTTTGTTGAACTACTGAACTGTACCCATTAAATGCAAGTCTACATTCCAACTAAATTTACAGCAGCCTCTGATGAAGTCTTTATAGAACCAGCAGGGGCACTGGAGAGTCAGAGCTGGATAAATCCAGCGAGAGCACTGGAGAGTCAGTGCTGGACAGAACCAGCGGGGGCACTGGAGAGTCAGAGCTGGATAAATCCAGCGAGAGCACTGGAGAGTCAGAAATGGAGGGAACCAGTGAAGGCACTGGAGAATCAGAACAGGACAGAACCAGTAAGGGCACTGGAGAATCAGAACTGGACAGAACCAATGGGGGCACTGGAGAGTCAGAGCTGGACATATACAGTGGGAGCTTTGGAGAGTCAAAACTGGACAGAACCAGTGGGGGCACTGGAGAGTCAGAACTGGAGGGAACCAGTGGGGGCACTGGATAATCAGAACCAATGTGGGCACTGGAGAGTCAGAGCTGGACGAAACCAGCAGGAGCACTGGAGAGTCAGATCTCGACAGAACCAGTGAGAGCTCTGCAGAGTCAGAGCTGGACAGAACCAGTGGGTGCACTGGAGAGCCAATGCTGAACAAAACCAGCAGGGGCACTGGAGAGCCAATTCTGGACAGAACCAGCAGGGGCACTGGAGAGTCCAAACTTGAGGGAACCAGTCAGGGCACTGGGGAATCAGAGCTGGACATAACCAGTGGGAGCTTTGGAGAGTCAGAAATGGAAAACAGTCAGGGCACTGGAGAGTCAGAGCTGGACAGAACCAGTAGGGGCACTGGAGAGTCTGATCTGGAGGGAACCAGTCAGGGCAGTGAGGAATCAGAGCTGGACAGAATCAATGAGGGCACTGGAGAATCAGAACTGGACACAACCAGCAGGGGCACTGGAGAGTCAATGCTGGACAGAACCAGCAGGGGCACCGGAGAGTCTGAACTGGAGGGAACCAGTCAGGGCACTGAGGAATCAGACTTGGACAGAATCAGCACTAGAGACTAGAGAATCAGTTCTACCTCCAGTGGGCTCAGGCTGATGCTATGAACAGTGTAGTGTTGGCTGACTGGCTGGTCTCTGGTCTAAAGTGCGTCCGCTAAATTTAAGCATTGTGTCAATCACTCAGCTCTTGCTGCCATTTTTCTGAAGTAAAAGAACAGCAACACACTTTATTAAACTTCATCTGTTCATGTAGAGGTGGATATTAATTCCTGCCTGTGTTTACATCACATCACCAAAGAGCAAAACAACACATCTCTCAGTCTCTTTTGTTGAGTTTAGCCTATATTTTATCCACAATTCTTACTAAAGAGCTTACCTAAGAGCACACCTGCTATATCAGAGAACAATTTAACTCAGGGGTCATCAAACTTGTTCCTGGAGGGCCGGTGTCCTGCAGATTTTAGCTCCAACCTTAATCAAACACACCTGAAAAAGCTAATCAAGGTCTTACTAGGTATACTTGAAACATCCAGGCAGGTGTGTTGAGGCAAGTTGGAGCTAAACCCTGCAGGGACACCGGCCCTCCAGGACCGAGATTGGTGACCCCTGATTTAACTTATTGAATCAATGAAGTATATGGCAGCTCTGACATTTCTAAATCAGGATTTAGTAGTTAGTCAGATGCTCCAGCAGCACACTGAGGACACCTGCTGGTTACACCGGGGTAATGTCAAATGAAAAGCATAAACTGAATATAAACAGACTTCATCATTTGTCTTTGTGGACACATTTATGGTTATATTTAAAGTTATCATGCTTAGAGAATAACAGAGGCCTTTACACTACTATTTTAGCTGAAGGTGATACTAAAAGACTGACACAGTCAATCAATTCTAGGAGAACATTCACCCCAAAATTTTAATTTTCTTACAATTCACTCTCCCTCATGTGGTTCCACAACTTTATAAGCCCTGAGAATGAAAGCCAACCTGTTAGCTGCTCAGGATCTTCATGTTTGACTCTGAATGTTTCCTCAATCTTCAGGTCTTCACTCTCCTCTTTAATAAAGGCCATCTTTATAATAGTGGAGCTCAGTCGCTTCAGCAGGAGTTTCTCTGTCTGTTTAAGAAGAGAAGAATCAACACAAAGAAGAAGAAATCAAGACTGAACCTCTGTCTGTGTCTCAATCACTTCTCTAGCTCACTAGCTAGTGTGCACTGGAAGAGAATCACTCACAGTCACAGTTAATGAAGCACAGTTCCCGATTCACAAGCAAACATTCAATCAACAAACAAACAAACAAACATGGGCATTTAAGATAATTATTTGCTAGTTGAAACACATTTAGATGAAAAGATCAGCAGGTTTAGTGCAGAAGTGTCTTCATTTCTACTTACAGTGTCTGAACTGGTGTTTCTGATGAGCTGAATGACGATACAGAGAGCAGAATAAGCTCTTCTGCTCCATAAACGCGCTTTACTCGCACTAAATAACTGTCAGTGCTGTAAGCTTAAGCTCTAAAATGTCACATTTAATAAATTATGTATGTCCCGCAGCGCTTTTCTGTCCATTTAAACACTTTAGACATCTAAAAACAATCAATTCTTCTCCGCAGCAGACGCGGGAACGCGACGCCGTCTCATGACGTCATAACACAATGCCAAAATAAAGGTCCGCCACCTGTACTAAAGTGGGCCAGAATTTAGCATCAGGGTAAAGGATGAGTTCAGCAGGGCATACACTCAATCTTCTGCAAATGTTCTTATCGCTGAATCTCTAGCGCTACTTTATCACCGTCGCAGATTTATTTACTGTTTTTTTATGAAAACACAACACTCAGTAATGTACAGCTGAAGTAGAAATTACTAGCCCTCCTGTGAAACTGTAATTATTGTATATTTTCCCCATTTTCTATTTAAGAGAGGGAAGATTTCTCCAGCACATTTCTGATCATAATAGTGTTAATAACTCATCTCTAATTACTGATGTCTTTTCTCTTTGCTATGATGACAGCACATAATATTACACTAGATATTCTTCAAGACGCTAGTATTCAGCTTAAAGTGAAGCAGTTAAAGCAACAGATTCTTCCCTTTCATGAACCTGTTTTGATGTTGGGTGTAATAAATCCATTCCCAAACCTGTTCCTGAAGGCACAGCAGCACACAGCCTCTCCCTGATGAAGGAGCACACCAGAATCAACTCAGCAGAACATCAGAAGAGAAGCTGATGTTATGGGTCAGATCAGGAAAACTGTTGGTGTCCTACAGTCATGTTCTGACCCTCGATCGGTCTCACACTGTCACGTGAGTTCACCAAGCTTGAACTTTCCAATGCAGCGAACTTTGAAACTTGTGGCACGAGCTTGCGTTTCCGGTCAGGACAACAGGAGGGTTAAAAGCATATAATTATTTATTTATTTATAGCAAAACTGAATTTGTAACAGAAGTAACACACACTGTACAGAATGCCGGCTTTCACACAGTTCCTTCATGTTATTTAAACACAAATCCATTCATGGAGTGTACAAACTTAAGCAGGTTGAACAGAACACAGTTCAATTGTCCCCAAAAAACCTGTTTTCAGCTCATTTTAAATAAGTAATTTAATAATACAGCAATAATCATCGTTATATTGACTATTGAAATGACACAAATGTAAAGCGTTACATAACTGCGCTCCCAGGTAATGTGATTATAATACAGCAACACATTACTGTGCACCACAGTAAACTCAGATCTGATGCAGATTCACATTAGAGATGATGAATAAAGCTGCGGTCACACTGGAGTTTGATAATGAGAAATTCTGTAATACGTCACTGCGAAAAGGGGCGGGATTAAACATGATTAGACATTAATAAAGCGAGCGATTGCTCCATGTTTTAAATTTCTGTTCAGAGAGGTCCTGTTTTGATACTCAATTGGTCTTACGCAGACAAGTGATGCGACTGCACCACAGCAACCTGCGAAACTTGATGCATGACCTTGCGTTTCCGGTCTGACGCGTTCGCGTGCGTATGAATGGAAGTCTATGGGAGGAAAAGTCCAGTGTGAAAAAAAAAGTCGCAGCTTTCTTCACAACATTCCCATAAAGCTCAAAGCAATAGTGTGTGTTGATTTGTACATAGACTGATTTCCCACGCCCGCCATTTTAAAAGCGAAATCGAGGCTGCCGGTGGGAGGAAACCCGAAAGTATCACCTAAAGGCACAGAGAAACGGCATCCGCGTCCGTGTACCTGACTGTATATCTTATCAGCGAAGAGGAAGTGACACAAATTTATAACTTCACCACCTTCCGAGTGACCCGAAGGTCCGTTCTGAATGAGTGGTGAAAATAGAAAGGCATATCAGAGCTCATTTTCAGCTAAGTTAAGGGAAATGGCACTAGTTAGCTAACGTTTTCTTTCCCAAACACACGTTGTAGATGCCATTTATCAAACTCAAGTTAACAAACAGATACTTTCACTATATTAGACTCACGATACTGAATTTCAGTACTGAAATGATAAAAAACGTAATTTCCCTGCTAAAATTTAAGCGCTGATTAAAATGTAAGATTTACCATAGTATTCAGCATTGCTCAACAGAAATGACTGTGATTGGCTGTGAAGGTCATCAGTTCGCCGATGTTTCACAGACGAGCGATCCGCTGATGACTCGACTGATCTTCGTGGCTTTAAAACGCTCCAGTGTCCCTATATCAGTGTTTACACTCGGTGAAGAGCGGTGCACTGATGACCTTCACAGCCAATCACAGTCTTTTCTGTTGAGCACTGGTGAACACTATGACAAGTCAGCGCTGTTTAAGAACATCCATAAATGTTAGCAGGAGATGGACATCTTTAAATGTTCAGTAGCGGGACAACACGAGGCTAGGAGGACACTTAAGCGGATGACTCTTAAAGAGATCGTGACGTTGTTCGATGCCTAATGTGCTGTTAATTGTGTAAATGAAACGTATCTGAATGATATTAAAGTGATGTTTACGCCACATCTGCACTTTGTGAAATCACTGGAGGTTTATAGTCCACAACATGTGCTGATCCTATACCTCTGGGTTTACAGTAGCCTCACTTTCGTTTTTTAAAATGGCGTCCACATGAAATAAGCGTATTTATGTATTTGTAAAGCTCATTAACAGTCGAGATTATATAAATATAGAATAAGAATAAAAACGAACAGGTAAATATCCTGAATTATTCCTCTAACTCCTGTGGAAATGATGATGATGATGAAGTATTGATCAGCACTAATGATCTAGCCTTAAGGTTAAACCTTAGTGACCTAACGGGACATATTTAGGCCCATCTCTCCGAAACATTGCTAACAGCGTAACAGCAACATATTTATATAAAGCGTATATATTTACAGGTCATTCAGTCTGGACTGCGGGGAGCCAGAGTGACCAATCTCGATCTGTACAGATATAAAAAATAAACACTAGAAGCACCAAATCAGTGCATTGGCTTGTGTTGAGATAGCATTGGTACAGTATTGGTCTTAGCTAGTTAGCATGCGGAGGTAGCGCTGCTTCCGTCCTCCTGCTCGGTCTCTGGAGTTTCGCAGCCACACTTTTATTTCGTTCTCGATGTCAGAGTCGAGCGGACTCGGCTGAAAACCACACATCCTGACGGACTCTGGAAGAGAACAGGGCTTTTAAATCAGGTAGATCATTTATATTAGCTGTGTGTAACCGCGGATGCTAGATTACCCGTCACAACCCTCTTCAGCCGCAGGTTCTGGAAGGGTTTCTTCTGGTTTGAGCCGGTCCAGTTCAGCTTTGTGGCTAAGTTATGTCCGATCAGCGTTGTTAATATGCGCCTTGTAGCAATCTGGATATTACAGCCACCAATGGTGCCTAGATAGGCAGTCTGACAGGAGGAAAACACAGCGGACATTAAGGAAAACCGGATTTGGTTGAGTGTAAATAAACATTTAAAGCCGTGTGTGATTACTGCTGATGTAAATTAGTGAAGCGATTTCATGATTAACTGATTACAGTCATATTAACCTCAGCATAGCTCAGCAGTTAACCAATAGACTAAAGAGACGATTCTTTAACTTACAGGTTTTAGTGATCAGATACATTTTGTTTTGTAAATCTATAAAAATAAAGTATTAATAACACACGCAAGACTATAATAGCCCTGCTGTTGCCTAACCAGGTCTTTCTGGCACTGGGCGTCCTCCATCCTCAGCTCCAGGCTCTGCAGGTCCTGGTAGTCCTGCAGGGGTAATAAGACGCCTCCGGGCAGCATCACCTCTTTGGCTTTGGATCTGGAGATACTGGCCACCGCTCGCTCCAGCGCAGTCAGTCTGAGCTTGATCTCCTCCAGAGAACTCACGATATATTGCTCAATACCTGAGACAGAGAGAGAGAGACTAATATCACGTTTCTAGTCTAAATATCTGAACATTCTTAAATCAAGAAGCACTTTCTAGACGAGGAAAACTATAGTCTTTATTCAGAAATAATGAGTCAAAATGAAGTGAGTTTCTCCTTAAAAAATAGCTAAATAATAATTTGCTTAGCGGCAGTTCTGTGGGCGCAAATGCCTTGTTGAGGTCAGAGGAGAATGGCCAGACTGGTTCCAGCTGACAGAAAGGCAACAGTAACTCAAATAAGCACTCGTTACAACCGAGGTCTGCAGAAGAGCATCTCTGAACACACAACACGTCCAACCTTGAGGCGGATGGGCTACAGCAGCAGAAGACCACACCGGGTGCCGCTCCTGTCAGCTAAGAACAGGAAACTGAGGCTACAATTCACACAGGCTCACCAAAACTGGACAGAGAAGATTGGAGAAACGTTGCCTGGTCTGATGAGTCTCCATTTCTGCTGACACATTCGGATGCTCGGCCGAATTTGGCCTAAACAACATGAAAGCATGGATCCATCCTGCCTTGTATCAGCGGTTCAGGCTGCTGGTGGTGGTGTAATGGTGTGGGGGAGATTTTCTTGGCACACTTTGGGTCCATTAGTACCAACTGAGCATCCTTGGCACCACAGCCTACCTGAGTATTGTTCTGACCATGTCCATCCCTTTATGAGCACAGTGTCTCCATCTTCTGATGGCTACTTCCAGCAGGATAACACACCATGTCATAAAGCGCCAATCATCTCAGACTGGTTTCTTGAACATGACAATGAGTTCACTGTACTCAAATGGCCTCCACAGTCACCTGATCTCAATCCAATAGAGCACCTTTGGGGTGTGGTGGAACGGGAGATTGGCATCATGGATGTGCAGCCGACAAATCTGCAGCAACTGTGTGATGCTATCATGTCAATATGGAGCAAAATCTCTGAGGAATATTTCCAGTAGCTTGTTGAATCTCTGACATGAATGATTAAGGCAGTTCTGAAGGCAAAAGGGCGTTCGACCCGGTACTAGTGCGGTGTACCTAATAAAGTGGCCAGTAATGAATTGGAATGTTGTCTTTCTGGATGACCTGCTCTGTATTATCATGGCAAGTAAATCCACACCTGACAAGACAAAACAACGTGGCCGCTGCTGTAAAAACAAAGTGACCATGATAATAATAATAATAATATTAAAATCCTCCACTATATGTTATCCTTAAAAATAATAGAACAAGCTAAACAGATAATAAAGTCCACAGACAATATATTACAGATAAAATCTAAATATTATCAGCTGATGTAAGGCCTAGCCGTATATATAGATTAAAATGAGAAATCTGGCTGATTTATTCCCAGACCACACTTCTTTAATCAGCGCTTTACTGAAAGAGCTGAGAGCAACAGAATTAAAGACGTTTTAAACCACATGTATGCTAACTTAGCATGTTTTAAATATATATATCTGCAATATATGCATTTTTATGCATTAGCAGAGTCAAAAACATACATGCTGCAGTCAGAAAATGAAGGATGCACACACTTCAGCCGCACATTTGGACATGTTTGAGTAATTCTGCTTATTAACCGTGTTGAATCATTCTCAAAGCATTAAATATAGTTGTAAATGACTTGCACATGTGGTTTATATTATTACATTTTATACTATATATATATATACATATAATAATATTGATTATATTTTATATAGTTTTCCCCTCTCTCTTCTTTGTTATATGTATATTTGGTATTTACGGTATTTAATTTGTGTTACAGAGGGTTTTTTTAATGTCAAAATGAAGTCTTTTATTTTGAATTGAATAGTATGACGGATATAAATGGATCCATGAAAGGAGATGGCACGCTCTCCTCCATCAACACTGACACAGAGCTCCAGCGTTTCTAATGAAAACAGCCTCGACAGCAGCACTCTCTGCTTTCAGAGCTCGAGAACTCCATGGTAGTGCTGAGGGAAAACCTGACCATACCAGCAGTTAATAAGACTAGTGTATAATAGTGTAAAGGGGGTCTGAGAAGACCCAATTCTCAGTACTGAAATACTGAACACACCTGCCGACAGCAGAGGAAGCGGTGAAGCTGCAGGAGAATCACAGTCTGGAGCCGGAGAGAGAAGAGCTGATGCTGGAGGAGAATCTGCTGGAGGGTGCAGGACTTCAGCTTTCACCGTCTGTGTGCGTTTCTGCAGTTTGGGTGGAGGAGAATCTGACTCCAGATCAGCGGAGTGCTTGATCGGTCTGTACACAATGAGGAGCAACAACACACGTCAGCTCACATCAACAGAAGAACAGACTCAAACTGATTTAGATATTCAACCAGTCCCTGCAGGATCTCAGAACAACAAACAAACAAACAAACAAACAGTGTTCATAACTCATCTCTAATAGCGGATTTATTTTCTCAACAGACACTCACTGTCTCGAGTGCTGACAGAGATCTTCTTCTTCTTCTTCAGATTCACTGGATAAAACTGAGTAAGCTTCTGCCAATCCGTCGTCAGATCTCACCTCTTCATAATCAACTGGAGGAAACAAAACAAGTGTCAAACAGCTCTTGCCTTTTATTTGACATCTTTCATGCGGTGACGTACAAATCTGTGATGAAACATGAATCTACTTCATGGTCCACATTGAGAAGTGAAAATAAGAGGATTTGCTTTAATTATGTGCATTAAAACACAATTAATGGAAAGGAATGCTGCCATTTTATATTGATTTCAAAGTGTTTTCATGACTAAATGGTACTATATGCATAAAGGGGTGGGGGGGGGTCTGCTTTTGATGATGTTGCCACCCTCCATAGAAAGATTAAAAATACAGGAGAAATAAAATACAGTTAAATCTCAGCAAAAGCGAGAGGTTGCTGTGGACAATACAGTGATTGCATGCATTTCTCTGTCTCTCCTGGGCTGTTCCACAAAGCAGGATTAGTGAAAACTCGGAGTATGTTAATCCTGAAATGAAGGAAACTCTGGGTTTTCAGTGTCACGAGGATTGTCAAACCTGAGATAGCAGAGTAAGACAAGCCTGTTTGTGAAAGAGAAATAAATCAGTTACTCAGTAAGGTCAGTTACTGTGGTAATTTACTTTATAAAGCAAACCTGGGCAAGAGCAGGCTTTCTTCAGTAAACACAGAGTTTCTTTGACTCTCCTCTCGGCTTTTAAAGCACAAGTCGTGTTTAAATTACTCATTAAATCAGGCACACGGCCAAAATGCTTTTCTTATTAAGCATTTAATATATATTTCAGGTTCAAATGTTGAACAATTCTTAAATCAAGAGATTAATTTTAATTATTTAATCAAGTAAATTGATCTGCCAGTGTGGTAATAAAAATAATGCAAGTCTAAAACATCTAAGAGTGTTTGTAGAGTTGATTACTAAGTGCTACTTTACAGTAGATCCACCCTCAGATGTCATAAACGGTTAAATAAAATACACACAGTTATAAGACGACTGAATGAGTTGGACAGCTCGATCCTCACTTTCCCCTAAAGCTGGGCGATATGGTAAAAATGCAATCTCGATAGTTCAATTCCATAATGAATGATAATGATATATATTTAGATATAAGCTGTCAATGCTTACAGAGTATTCCAACAGTGACTGAAGCCAATAAATTAGAGGCTCCATTAAATGGCATGACATATATTAGGCAGAGTGTCTGAAAATGTGGTACATCTCTAATATCAACACACTTCTAGATTCCCATTGATTAGATTAATATAGAGTAAATAGAGTTGTTGTTATTTAGATAAATTTGATCACGATTCGATGTAATATCATTCATCGGCCAGCCCTACTGTCCTAGTCTCTAATCACATCAGTATATTTTCAATATAAACACAGTAAATGTTGGAAAAGCAGAATTACAGGATGAGTGTTTGATCAAGGTTAAAGTATACTTTAATAAATATAGGCTGCGTCTTAATCTGCACCCTAGCCTCTGAGGTCATCATTGTGTACATCAATTAGTGCACTAGTTAGGGCACTGATGAACTTGGTTCACTACACATTGGGACACACTGAGTGTGACCCCAACTAGATATCATGAAAACTAACATCTTATTAATTCAGTAACCTCCTATTCTGCAGCATTCTCATGAGATATTATTATAACTATAATCATGATGCACGTATATTTACAGATATAGACACATTAGTGTAATTCTTTAGATCTCAATGAGGATCAAATGACTGAGTTGAGCTTTGAGAATGAAAGCCAACCTGTTAGCTGTTCAGGATCTTCATGTTTGAATGTTTCTTCAATCTTCAGGTCTTCACTGTCCTCTTTAATAAAGGCCATCTTTATAATAGTGGAGCTCAGTCGCTTCAGCAGGAGTTTCTCTGTCTGTTTAAGAGGAGAAGAATCAATACGAAGAAGAAGAAATCAAGACTAAACCTCTGTCTGTGTCTCAATCACTTCTCTAGCTCACTACCCTACTGAAAAAAACAGATTAGACCAGCCTAGGCTGGTTGGCTGGTTTTAGCTGGTCGATCAGCCTGGTTTTAGAGGGGTTTTGGCCATTTCCAGCCTGGTCTTAGCTTGTCAGGCTGGGTGATGACCAGCTAAAACCAGCCTAGCCAGGGTGGGAGCCCAGCCTAAACAAGCTATGTCCAGCTTAAACCAGGCTGGTCAAGCTGGTTTTAGCTGGTCATTTTCCAGCCTGGCCAGCTATGGCCAAAACCAATGGCCAAAACCCCTCTTAAAGCAGGCTGGTCAACCAGCCAACCACCCTAGCCTGGTTTAAGCTGGATTTTTCACCAGGGTAATAATCAGTGGCACACTAGAAACGGAATCACTCACAATCAGTTAATGAAGCGCAAAAATTTTATTAAATTTTCAAGTTAAAATTTAAAACGTGTCATTTAGATGAGAAGATCAGCAGGTTTTGTGCGGAGGTTTCTTCATTTCTACTTAGTGTCTGAGTTGGTTTTTAACAAGGCAATATAAAGCCTCTCCTGCTGCTTTTCTGTAGTCCTGTCACTGGCCCATGATGAACATTTCCTGCTTGTTATCAAACGACTTTATAACTGTAACAAGAGGCAATTTAATCATATTAAATAACAATATTGTGGCTCTTTTTGGACACTCAGCAGCTGTAGAAATTACCAATATAAAACAGGAAATATGTGTGACCACTCTTTGTTTACATCCCTCAAAATGGTCTATAAATGCGCTTTACTCGCACTAAATAACTCTCTGTGTTGTTAGTTGATACTTTAACATCATATTTAATATACACTTACCTTTAATATCGATTTAAACACTTTAAATGTCTAAAAACACATTTCCTCTTCTCTCTTCACAGCAGATGCGGGAACGCGACGCGGCTTCATGACGGCAATACAACACCAAAATAAAAGTCTCTCACCTACTGTTAACGAAGATTTTCAGTTTAATCGGAGAAAGAACGATTAAAAGCTTGAAAACAATTAACAGATATTTCTTTAAACCAGTCACTAAGCTTTTAATTAATGCATTTTAGTCATATGACACAAAATTAAATTGGAGTTTACTTCACTCATTCACTACTCCAATAACCCTCGTGTATTCTGCTTTACAGTAAATAAATGCAGTGTTGAATGACATGCTCCCGTCACTTCACAATCACACAAACCTGATGGACGTTTCTCTATAAACAGTCTTCTATTTAACCAAGTACGTCCAGTGATAACTTTTACCAAAAGTAGACCGGGGTGCCTTAGTGGTGGCCTCACTCCAAGAAGGTCGCTAGTTCGACATTTCTGTGTGGAGTTTGCATGTTCTCCCCGAGTTGGTTTCCTCTGGGTGCTCCGGTTTCCCCCACAGTCCAAACACATGCGCTATAGGGGAATTGATTAACTAAAATGGCCGTAGTGTATGTGTGAATGAGTGTGTATGGGTGTTTCCTAGTACAGGGTTGCAGCTGGAAGGACATCCGCTGTGTAAAACATATGCTGGAATAGTTGGCGGTTCATTCTGCGGTGGAATAAACCACCAACAAAAATGACTAAAGTTTTATTCAGCATTTAAATGTGAAGGGAGCAGGAGATCCTTTGCCTCATACCAAAGTGTTCATGAGTCTAAAACATTCTTAAGCAGGTGTGAGTTGGAGCTGGTTGGAACTAAACTATGCAGAGCTGCGGCCCTCCAGGAATTGAGTTTGAGACCACTGGTCTAGATGAACATTTCTTATAGATCGTGTGCAGTTTTCTCTGTAGTTAACATCTGAAGATGGAGTCTGGAGATCTGCTCTTCAAGAGTTGTCACACAGTTATATTGCGTGAGTCCTCTTCTCGTGTTGAGTTAGGTTACCTTTGGTCCTGTACGTCCTTCCACACTGCACACATGCATAAGGGCTGCCTGTGATGTGAACTCTCTCGTGGGCTTTCAAGCTATCTTTCCTATTGAACTTCATCCCGCATAGCTCGCATAGAAAACAGCCTTTTTTGGGCAGGTGGACTCTCCTGTGGTGATACAGGCTTATCTCATGAGAGAAACTCTTCCCGCACTGATCACAGGTCAGTAACTTCTCCTCGATGTGGAGCGTCATGTGATACTGATAGCTTCGTTTTATGGTGAAACCCTTCCCGCAGTGTCCGCAGATGAACGGCAGCTCTCCGGTGTGAGCTTTCATGTGGGACAGAAGTTTATCTTCCGACCTGAAGTGCTTCCCACACTGACCACATATTACGGGCTGTATTGAATGCTGAGTGATGCGGTGGTTCTGAAGATCGCGCTTTAACGTGAAGCTCAGTCCGCAGCGAGGGCACGTGTAGGGTCTTTCGGTGTGGTCTCTCACGTGGTCTTTGAAGTCTCTTTTTTGGCTGAAGCCCATTCCACACTCCTGGCAGGAGAAGTGGCTTGTAGTTTCAGCATTTGCAGCACGTTTAGACTCGACGATAGTCATGAAGTCAAACTCTTCCTCTTCTTGATCCTCCACCTTGGGTGGCTTCAGGTCTGAGGTGAAAAGGACAAATACAAATCAGTTTAACACCAAATCAGCAGACAGAGGAGCGTCCCCGTATACCACAGATGGGAAGTAACGAAGTATAAATACTTTATTACTGTACTCAAGGAGATGTTTCTGGTATCAGTACTTTACTTCACTTTTTATTTTTC
The DNA here is from genome assembly GCF_903798145.1 of Danio aesculapii. Classification (NCBI taxonomy): domain Eukaryota; kingdom Metazoa; phylum Chordata; class Actinopteri; order Cypriniformes; family Danionidae; genus Danio; species Danio aesculapii. The sequence goes on along the minus strand of NC_079438.1, from coordinate 3,285,028 downwards.
TGATAACTTCTTACTTTTCGTAAATTTATACGCAAATATCTGTACTTTCTACTCACGTTTTTAAATCAGGCTCGTTACTTTCGTTTCCATGTGTTTGGTGGCACAATTTGAGCTCCTTTTTGTAATTTAATCAAGGCTATCAGGCACCGTACGCGAGTCAGTTCCTGAAGATCACTATGAGATAGGCTAGGATGCCTACGCAGATTAGACAGAGGGAGACGGAGAATTTAACATGACTGACACTGCCCTGTTTGGTAATAAGTAGGGCCAGACGGAGGAATGATTTTGAGAGTATCATAGCTAAAACCTTAACATGTGAAATAAAAAATAATCTCTTTTTAACTTGTGCTAATGTTTACAATGCAAACCCAGTTAGATCCACTTATTTAGTAAACAAAGCAAGTCTCTCATATAATATCTCTACTAAAGGACAGAAGATATTACTGTACACACTGCACTGTACATAAATCAGATCAATATTTTCATATTAGTCAATAATATTACAGTCATTAATTTAAAAACTGAATAAATATAGATTTACACACATTTACACAGTAAATAAATGGACTCAATGATGGGCTGGAATGGGATTCTGTGTGGGTCTAGTGATAAGACATAAGAACAAGAGAGATAAACGAGAGAGATCATTCCAGTTGAAAAAAATGCAGTTTAAATGCTTAATGTTGGAGTCTTTTGTCCATTTCTGATCATCCTGTATGGGATTTCTCTGGTCTTTCAGTCTAATACAGTGAAATATAGTGCTTTATTGTACAGATTTGTACATTTAGTTCTAAAACAATCCAATACTCTATAAAAAAGTACATGCATTGAGATTTATTTCCTTCATTTCCAATGAGTTCATATTTCCCAATACAGAATTTAACAGTTTTATTGACTATACGCTTTTACACACATTTGAAGTTCCCCTTTGAATGTTTTTTTCTTGTTTAACTACATCCCAAATGATGTTTCTCAGATTGAGGAAATGTTGACAGTATGTCTGATAATATTTGTTCTTCTGGAGAAAGTCTGATTTGTTTTATTTCAGCTAGAATAAAAGCAGTTCTTAATTGTTTAAACACCATTTTAAGCTCAATATTATTAGTCTCTTTAAGATATATTTGTTTCTGATAGTCTCCAGAACAAACCATCATTATACAATAACTTGCCTAATTACCCTAACCTGCCTAGTTACCCTAATTACCCTAGTGAAGCCTTTAAATGTCACTTTAAGCTGAATAGAAGTGTCTTGAAGAATATCTAGTCTAATATTATTTACTGTCATCATGACAAAGAGAAAATAAATCAGTTATTAGAGATGAGTTATTAACACTATTATGATTAGAGATGTGTTGGAGAAATCTGCTCTCTGTTAAACAGAAATTAGGGAAAAAATAAACAGGGGGGCTAATAATTTAGGGGGCAATTTATGAATATAAATTTAATGCAAAACATCCTGAATTTATCATGTAAATAAAAGATCATGCACATTTTGGAGGTCGTAGTTACTTTTATATGATGATGATAAGGATGGCGTCAGGATGATGATACATGGGCTGACTTGAGTAATGTTGGTGGCATATGGTCACCTTGGAATTATACGGTTCTGTCTGCGTTCTAAATGACTTTGAGATATCGTGCTTCAACGTTTTTGCATTCCATATAGCAAACGATATGTGCATAACAGTTCTCTTTCATGCATCGACATGACTGAGACCCTGAATATACATTATCAAAAATCTCTTACATTTGCAAATTGGTGTAAAAAAACACAGTAAATGCAGAGAGAAGCTTCTCATTCTGAAAAGTCATTTCCACTAGGATTATAAGGTTCTGTCAGGCAGATCAGTCATTAAAGCTTTACTTATGAAGAAATACAATCAAGAAATGTATAATTTAGTGTTGTAACAGTGTGTTGATGCTTGAGAAAGTAGATTTTTGCTTCTGTAACATTATTTCATGGTTTAGGATGAATATTTGTTTTCTTGTTCAATTTAAGCAAGGCTGTGCTAAATATTTTGTCCAGTGCAAATGTTAATTTTATTTAATTAATGTTAAGATTTATTACATTTTATGCTTCATATGAATTATTTAATTTTACTTATTGAATTATATAATAATACATTTAAAGACTTTAAAATAAAACAGACGATGAGCAAATGAGTTTAATAAACACTGATAAATGTTTAACTGACTATATAAACACTAATAAAATATTTCTAATATAGAAATGTTTTAATATCCGTTTCTTTTTTAACATTTCATCTCAAAGGGCAAAAACTGCTTCTAAATCATCACATTTACACACATCTCAGTTTTGTGAGGTGCATTATTTAGCCGACTCTGCTGTCAATGTAGCAGTCCAGCGAAATGACAAAGAAAGCGGATCCTGCTTGGTCCTCATGTCATGTGTGCATTAAAAATGCTGACCGACTCACAGAAAGAACCTTACAGAGCCAAGCTAGAGTTCGACTTTGTAGATCAACCACTTTAGTTTTTAAATAAAAAGTCTTAAAATGTAAACAACTTATAAAAAAAAACATCCCATAATGTAAATGAGCTGTCATTTAATAGGAATATGTCAATAACTCAATTTTGACAATGTCAGATAGAGCCTTATAATTCTAAGGTGACGATACTGCAGGGTGCGATGCTGCTTGGCTGCTTTCATAAAACTGGCATCACTATCCTTACTCACTATCCTCCAGCTTAGTCTGATTTATCAGGGGTCGCCTCAGAGGAATGAACCACCAATTATTCCAGCATATGTTTTACGCACTTTTTTACAGGCACTTAGGTCAAGCTGATTACCAGACTTGTGAATAGCTGAGTTTGGGACTCTTTAGCTCATCGGAGGCAAGTGGAGTGTTAATATCAGTGGTATACGGTTGGTCTAGGTCAGGGATGGTCAAACTATCCTGGAGGGCCGGAGTTTTGCTCCAAGCCTAATCAAACAGACCTCAGTGTAGCTTTCTAGTGATCTTGATTGTTGGATCAAATGACTGAGCTGATCTCTGAGAATGAAAGCCCACCTGTTAGCTGCTCAGGATCTTCATGTTTGACTCTGAATGTTTCTTCAGTCCTCTCAGGATCTTCCTGTTTCAGTGTGAACACGTCTGCAATCCTGATGTCTTCACTCTCCTGTTTAATAAACGCCATGTTTGCATTCACTTCAGCAGGAGTTTATCTGTGTACTCAAGAGAAAAATAATCAACACAAAGAAGAAGAAATGAAGACTAGACCTCTGTCTGTGTCTCAATCACTTCTCTAGTTCACTACTCAGTGCACAGTTGAGGAGAATCACTCACAGTCACAGTTAATGAAGCACACAATAAACATTATTACATTTAGATGAGAAGATCAGCAGGTTTAGTGCAGAAGTGTCTTCATTTCTACTTACAGTGTCTGAATTGGTGTTTCTGATGAGCTGAATGACGATACAGAGAGCAGAATAAGCGTTTGTGCTGCTCTTCTGTGTATAAATGCGCTTTACTCGGACAATAAGACTCTCAGAGCTGACAGCTGAAGCTTTAAAACATCACAATTAATATGGTTAAAATCACCGCAGCGCTTTTCTGTCCATTTAAACACGTTAGACGTCTAAAAAACATCCCATCACAGCAGATGCGGGAACGCGACGCAGATTCATGACGCCATTACAAAATAAAAGTCAGTCCGCCAGCTGTGCTGGAGTGAGCCAGAATTCTATATTTCAACTTTAATACGAGAAAAAACAATAATTTAATGCTTAAAATAATTAATAGATATTTCTAAATCTCATCAAATGATTAAAATAATTAATAGATATTTCTAAATCTCATCAAATAAGTCTACATTTTTTCTAATCATACAAAATTAAATAAGCGTTTATTTCACGCACTCCTCCAGTACTTCAATAACCTTCTTCTTAGTGCCACAATCACACAAACCTGTAGTGTTTTATTTATTCCCTTATGTCTAAATTTCATCCTCAAACAAACAAAAAATAATTAAATAATTTACTTCCTGTTTCTCCTGCGGTGCTCTTCATGTGCTGGTATCTAAAAATCACAAGGGTGAACAGAAATATACAGGCCAGAGGAATTAAGAGTGTAATTAAGGACTAATGAATGCGTCACTTCACTCAAAATGAAGAGCTGCGATGACCATCTAATGTCAGAATCCATCATGAACTCCTCAAATGCAGACAGTGCTCGATGGTATTTATTTAAGAGTTAATTAAGAGTGTTGAGGAGGATTATAATCAGTTTCAGCAGTAACAGTCTCTGTCCATCACCCGTCTCAAACCAAATATGGCCTTTGACCACTATTAAAATAATAACTCATCAGTATCAGTGATGGTAGAAACTCACAGAGAGACTGCATGTGCTAAATATAGGCATGTTGCTAGTGTTGGACGGCATGTTTAGTTAGTAACTGTTTTACTATATTAATGTCACCACTGTTATTCACGATTGCTCTGCTCCATGTAGAAACTCTCATTAGAGGGAGGGAAAAACATTTAGGAGGTCATATTTGACTAAATAATTTACAATACAGACATATGTACATTCATTTAACCTTTACTGTGTTGATAGCAATATAAATTACAGTTTATTGTACAGTAAATAAGTAAATGATTTTAAAAAGTTCATAACTGTTAGTAGATTTTTATTAAAGGGCACCTATGATGCAAAATACACTTCTGTAAGCTGTTTGGACAGAAGTGTGTGTAGTGTGGTGTGTCCACAGACATGCTGGAGTGAAATAAACACAGGAAGTCTCTTATTTAAATTGCTGCAAATTTATTAAAAATAAACACCTGTAAAATCACATGTACATCAGTATTCACGGTCTTTGCTCAATACTCTGTTGATGCCCCTTTGGCAGCGATTACAGCCTCAAGTCTTGTTGAATATGATGCCACAAGCTCGGCACACCTGTCTTTGGGAGTTTTTGCCCATTCCTCTTCGCCGAACCTCTCAAGCTCCATCAGGTTGGATGGGAAGCGACGGTGTACAGCCATTTTCAGATCTCTCCAGAGATGTTCAATAGGATTTAGGTCTGGGCTCTGGCTGGGCCACTCAAGGACATTCACAGAGTTGTTGTGAAGCCACTCCATTGATATTTTGGTGTGCTTTGGGTCATTGTCCTGCTGGAAGATGAAGCGTCGCCCTAGTCTGAGGTCAAGAGCGCTCTGAAGCAGGTCTTCATGCAGGATGTCTCTGTACATCGCTGCGTTCATCTTTCCCTCTATCCTGACTAGTCTTCCAGTTCCTGCTGCTGAAAAACATCCCCACAGCATGATGCTGCCACCACCATGCTTCACTGTAGGGATGCTATTAGCCTGGTGTTCGCTGGCGTTCGCCTGGCGTTCACTCCAAAGAGTTCAGTTTGAGTCTCATCATCAGTTTAGTTTCTGATGGTCTGAGAGTCCTTCAGATGACTTCTGGCAAACTCCAGGCGGGGAGTGTCTTCCGTCTGGCTGCTCTACCATACAGGCCTGATTGGTGGATCGCTGCACAGATGGTTGTTCTTCTGTAAGGTTCTCCTCTCTCCACAGAAGAATGCTGGAGCTCAGACAGAGTTTAAAAAGTTTAAAGACATCGGGTTATTGATCACCTCCCTGACTAAGGCCCTTCTCCCCCGATCACTCAGCTTAGATGGCCGGCCTGCTCTAGGAAGAGTCCTGCTGGTTAAACATCTTCCACTTACGGATGATGGAGGCCGCTGTGCTCATTGGAGCTTTCAGAGCAGCAGAAATGTTTCTGTAACCTTCCCCAGCCTTGTGCCTCCAGACAATCCTGTCTCTGAGGTCTACAGACGATTCCTTTGTCTTCATGCTTGGTTTGTGCTTTGACATGCACTGTCAACCCTGGGCCCTTATATAGACTGGTGTACGCCTTTTCAGATCACGTCCAATCAGCTGAGTTGACCACAGGTGAACTCCAGTGAAGCTGCTGAAACATCTCAAGAATGATCAGTGGAAACAGAATGGACCTGAGCTCAGTTTAAAGGCTGTCAATACTGATGTACATCTGATTTATTAGCTCTTTTATTTGTAATAAATCTGCAACAATTTCAGAAACTCTTTCTTCACATTGTCATTATGGAGGATTGTGTGTAGAATGTTGAGGAAACCAATCAATTTATCCAATTTGGAATAAGGCTGGAACATAAAAACGTGGAAAAAGCAGAGCTTCCTCAAGTTTTCCACCGTATCTTCATTCTGACTATCTACATTCATTTTGTCCTGTTCCTGACGCTCTTTCCACATTGAGCTTCACAGAAAACATTCAGCATGTGAAACATCTGAGATGAAGATGTACAGCCCTCAGTTTAACTCTATCTCCAGAGTGTTTCTAAGAGTTGTCCTGCTCCTGAAGCTGTCTCTCATATGAGGAACTCTTCAGATTGACCACAGGAGAACAATCTCTCCTCCATGTGAAGCTTCGTGTGATGCTGGTAACTTGATTTGTTTAGGAAACCCTTTCCGCACTGACCACATTTAAAGGGCTGCACTCTAGCGTGAAGCTTTACGTGGCGCTGAAGATAGCGTTTTGCTGTGAAGCTCTTTCCACACAGTTTG